>NC_048303.1:37287496-37507141 GCF_013100865.1 Trachemys scripta elegans | reverse complement strand
GGCAGGCAGGCTCCCCCGTCGACTCCGCGGTACTCCTCTCGCCGAGCTGGAGTACCGCAGTCGACGGCAAGCACTTCCGGGTTCGACTTATCGCGTCCAGACTAGACGCGATAAGTCGAACCCAGAACTTCGATTTCCAGCCGTCGAACTAGCTGGTAAGTGTAGCCAAGGCCCAAGAGATTTATATCTTCTAGGGCTTTCCCCGCCTGAAATAATGGTAACGCTGCCCTTGTTAAGACTTCTCTTCACCCTCCCTCTGCTAGATCCAAATTGTTAATTTTTTTAAATGAAATGAATATATAGTTCTTACCACAATATGTCTGTGGAGTGCCAACGTTAGCAGGAGATTCTGAACAGAACAATTCATAAAGTAGTAATGAAAGCATTCCAGAAAGATTAAAAAAAAATCAACCTATGTCCTTGTGTTGATGCAGAATGTAGAGTGGGGGAATTTTTTTCCTTTTTCTCCCCAGGACAAAAAAAATATGTGCTTTCATTGTCTTGGAGCATTTCCATCTTAGATGGACCTATCCCCCCATCCAAGACTCCTACGGTCAGGATTATCCATCAATGGAGGAAATGGATGAGAGCCAAGGTTGAGATATTTGGCAATATGAAATGATGACCCTCTGAAGTACTGCAGGCACTGGAAAATGCTGGGGTTGGCTGGGCAGTGGACATCTCCATGAACTGGAGTGGACAGGTGTGCTCTGTGTACTCCACCCCAGTACAACCTGCACACACTGTACAGAGCAACCTGTTCTGCAGGGGAAAGGAGAACAGGAGGAGCACTTCAGATATCGTCTTCCACTACCATTGAGACAGACAGACAGAAGCTTGGAGTTTGGGGTTCATATAGTTTCACTGTTCTGCACTGGTTTTCAATGTTTTACACACACACACACTTTAGTTCACGCTACACACTAGTTAATTCTTATTTGTGAATAAGCAGCTGGTATGCCTGTAATGGCTTTGTAACATTTTTTTCCCTTTTAGTTATGTTGGTGTTGTTAACAGATTGGTTTGGTTGTACAATAGGTTGTTGTGTGGGAGTTTGCAAAGGAATGAAGAGCCAGGAAGTTGTGTCCTAAGCTTTTAATAATGTTGCAAAATCTCACAATCACATAAATCCTAAAAATCACATTAAACCTACAGTCACATTTAAAACCTATAACAAACTGACAGTTGTATAGTAGTATAACACAGTCTTGTCACAGGGTGGCTGGTCCTTGAAGGAGAGATGGGTCTGAGCCCCGCCTGTGACACAGCCAACTCTCCTACCCAGATGGGGAAAATGAAGGTCATGTGACCCAATCAGGCCTCTGGAGTAGATAAGGAAGAAAGGCCTGGGAGAGACTTAGAGTGGAGCAGAGGTCTGAGCCAGAGGAGCTTCAGGGAGCAAAAAGGCTCCTGCAGGAAACCCTAAGACACCAGAGGAGACAGTCTAGTGGAAAAAAGGACTGAGGTGATGTGATGTGGCCTGGCCTCCAGATAGGGAAGGCTGGAAGACTGCAGCCTAGTAGAGATGCCCTGGAGGAAGGGCTACTGTTATGAAGGTTTTGTTTTAAGTTCTGTGTCTTGAAAGACTTTGTTTCCTGCCTGTCTGGACCCAGCAGAGGGCAATTTAAAGGATTAGGCAGAAGCACAACACAAGTTGTGGAAAGGGGGTTCTGTGTGATCCCTTAGCCAAGAGGGAAGGATTTGGTCCTGGAGGGCCACTGGAAATCATCTAAAGATTCAGCAAATTAGACCCCAGAAGGGGAATCATGTTTTAAATATTTGGACTGTGGAAAATTACAGGAAGACTCAGGACAGAACTGAAGAGTATGTGTGCGCCTACAGCATCATCCCATGTTATATGGGGTTGCTTTGGAAGTGGGGGTCTTGCTACAATCAGTACAAAATGATTAAAACAGATTAAAACACTGCATTACAGGCTGCTATTGCAGCATCACATCTCCTCATGCATGTCACCCAGAATGCAGAGAATGCAGGCACACAAGTCATCCCTTATTTCCCATGCCCACCTGGACCCAGCCCCAGTGATACTAGAAGCAGTTTATGGTTGTTTGTACCAGGCCTGCAAATCAGCAGCATCTTGAGACCACTCCATGTGAGAATACTCACTTTTAGCTTTGCACATGTTATGCAGGATGCAGCAGGCCACAATCATATGGAAATTGTAACAAACTTTGGCCAAGCCTCATTGGCTGGGTATAAAGATATTAGATGGGGGTACTGGAGAAGCTACAGGAGCAACATAGACTCATAGGACTGGAAGGGACCTTGAGAGGTCATCTAGTCCAGTTCCCTGCACTCATGGCAGGACTAAGTATGATTTAGAGTATTCCTGATAGGTGTTTGTCTAACCTGATTTTAAAAATCTCCAATGATGGAGATTCCACAACCTCCCTAGGTAATTTATTCCAGTGCTTAACCACCCTGATAATTAGGAAGTTTTTCCTAATGTCCAACCTAAACCTCCCTTGCTGCAATTTAAGCCCATTGCTTCTTTTTCTATCCTCAGAGGTTAACATCAGTAAGAGTATTCAGCAAAGCTAATGCCCATGTGATGTAGCAAAGAGGTAAAAGGATAGAAAGTACAGGTGGAAGATAGAAAGCTTGTTGTAGGAAAAGCTGCAATAATGGAAATTCATGCACCACTGTAGTCACCTGATATTTTCAAAATGTGGTCATTACTGAGGCTGGCTAACTTGTCATATTAGCATATGCAAATTGATAGTGACTATGGAAATCATCCCAGTACAGATCATGATAGTTTGCAGCATCATGCTTAGGCTGGCAAAAATGTCATCTTTCTCTTTCCAGGCTATGTAAATGTCTCTCAAGAGACTGTTAAAGACACCTCAGTCATGTCTTGAGAATGCCAAAGACTCTTTCTGGTACTTACCTTGTTGCACTACTTCTCTGCTAGAGTCAGAGAATGGGTTACAGAGGTCATGAGCCAGATGTGCCTGGGTAAGCTATAAATTAAAGGATTTACCCTTGTTACACATTGTGGTATTGTATCAATATATATAGATTTATGTATAACATGCCTTTGGCAGCCCTCAACGAGCAGCCAACCTACCAGGACCGTACCATCAACAAAGAGCCCTGGAAAGTTCTGATTGTCCTAAGATTAAGACGTTAGGACAGGAACCTGGGAATAGGTCCACATAGCAGCAAAAACCTTTCTGGCACTGCAACCAGTCACCATACTCATAAAATGAGTGGATTTCCTATTTTCTTGCAGGCCACATTATGCATCCTGGGTGCTCACAGCAAAACATGCATATTAATCACTGGATCCAGAACAGATGGGAACAGTAACACACAATAGATTCCTGCATTATCCACTATCTCACCTTTTTTGCTTGTTCCTTGACTTCCTCCCTGGCAGCTGCTACTACTTTTGTATAGGAGCCATGAGAGGACTGAATGAAGACCATATTGTCTTGTACCTCCAAGTTAATTGAACCACAATTAATCTGCATATACCAAAGATGGCTTGGCCAAATCCCACATGATTCTGAAGATAGGCTGTGGAAGTCTATTTTAGTGACCCACCCTCAAGCCAGCCTGTTTGTGCACACCCATCCTTTGGTGGTCACAGGCTGTGGGTACACCCAGCCTCCAATATCCTCCCATTTCTCCCTTGTGTCCCAAAATAAACACCCATATGTAGAGTTGTATGCAGGTCTGCGAGCTTCTGAAAATTTGGCCATCAACATATAGAACTCAATAATATCAGTGAAATCCCAAAAAATGGCAATAAAACCACATATTCTCTACTTTCAAACTGTGTAAATGTAATTTGACCATTTCATTTATCAAAAATCGGCACCATCATCAAAACTTACTGATTATGGTGCACTGAGAGGTCAAAAGAAGGAAAAATCCAGAAGGTTCTAGAGTTGGGGAAAAAAAAGTTCCAGCATTACAAATCTTTAAAAAGTAGAAATTGAAAATGATTTCTGACAAGATCAAGATCAGTTTATTATGAAATAATCAGCAGGGAGGAAAGTAGACCATAGGAGACCAGTTTAGCCCAAGGTATAACTCTACAGTAGTCAATGGAACTGCATGTGCTTACATTAATTAGATATGAATTTATCACTACTTCCCCTTTTATATGATAAAATATTAATCAAAGAGAAAATAAAACTGTGTCTAAAAATTAAAATGTAGTACAGATAAACTTCCATGTTAATTTATATATAATACAGTCTGGCAAAATTAGACCTTACATATAAGAATTTCATAACATTCACAGAACAAAGACAGAATCCAGTGGTTTCAAACTATAGTTTTTCATGTACCTCATTTTCAGTTTAAGGACTTAGACGCATTTTAACAGCTAACAATTAATTGGTTAGTTTTAGGTTCTGTCAGATCCTGATGACTGATATATCTAGTGACATATTTCATTTAAGCAATCATGGATAGTTGTCAATAAAATATGAAAAGAAATACGGCAGTGCAATAAATCTGTACATTGCTTACAGAGCAGCAATGATTAAACTTTCAAAGTGGCAATAACAGAATCAACAAGAGCAGTGTAAGAATCTGAATAGAATAGAACAAATAATGAATAAGTATGAAAAGTGGTGGTTTTGTGATGCAGCAGTTGGACAGAAGTGTGGGCGAATACAGCTCTGGCCAAAAAAATGTTTGTTAAATTAATATTTTTTAAACATACTGATGGAAGCCTACTCAGAGAATGCAGTGTTTTGGCTGTGTTGTACTGGCAGATTGTTTGGTGGCCATCTAGAGTAAATAGTTTTATGTATTACAGGTATGAATTGCACCCTCTGTACAGTTCAGGGTACATGTACTTAATTTAGTAAAAACACATGCAAGCTTGCCACTTTTCAGAAGCAAAACTATAATGTCTAAATCCCAAACCAATCTTTCTCCCACCTACTCTTTTCAGAAAAATGTCTGGGGTAAGATGTGGGCTTTGCACTATACCCTAAAGGAAAATAAGGTTATGCTCTGAACCAGCTAAGAAACCAATTCCAGAGTCAAAGGCCCTCTACTGAGAACACCCAAGTACCAATACATTGATGTTACAATCCAGGAACTGCTAGTTTAAGTGCTCCAAATGTCTTCTATTGAAGTGGCTACTCATGGAGAGGGGTGGTCTCTCAAGTAACCAGGATTCAAGACATATTAGCTTTGACATAGACAACAATGGAACAGTACTGCTGAGATCTGCAGACCAGAGATGCCAAGTAGGAGCCACTGCTAAATGAAGCCATGAAAATCCCATAGCACTTGGAAATGGACTGGGAAAAGACGCAATCCAAAGCTGTTGAATGAGTGCTGTTGACACAAAGTCTATTCAGATGCCCAAGGATCTATAAGGAGCTCTGTGAACATACCCTTCGACAGTGAACTTGTAAAGAAAGAAAACGTTTAGAAATTTTTTTTAAAAACAGGGGTTTAATTTCCCCCCTCAAGTTTAATCTTAAAGGAGAAGTCTAACAGACAGCAAGATACATCAGCATGTGCAGGAGCCATTCAGGGCTCTTCTGGTATTTACCCACCCTGTCGACAGAAGTAGAACTCTGCACAAAATTGCTGAGTAAATTCTGATCACTGATTGTGGCAAGTGTGGCTTCTTAACTTGCCAAGGATATGAGAGGAGGGCATTAGGGAACTACAAAAAGAGAAAAGGGAATCCTTCAGAAATCCCTCAGAAGAGCCAGGCTTGTGGAAAAGCTTAAGCTGAAATTTGTGTTTGGCTAATATATGAATTACCAATGCAGCCAAAATCCACGAAAGGCTAAGGCTACGTCTACACTACCCGCCTGAATCGGCGGGTAGAAATCGATCTCTCGGGGATTGAATTATCGCGTCTCGTTGGGACGCGACAATTGATCCCCGAATCGACGCTTGGACTCCACCAGCGCAGGTAGGAGTAAGCGCCGTCGATGGGGGAGCCGCAGAGGTCGATTTGCCACCGTCCTCACAGCGGGGTAAGTCGGCTCGGATAAGTCGAATTCAGCTACACTATTCGCGTAGCTGAATTTGCGTATCTTAAATCGACCCCCTCTCCCCCGTAGTGAGGACGTAGCCTAAGTGTGATCTTATATAGCATTAAAGACTGGTTACAGCAAGGTGGGAACGTAACCTCCTCACATGAGGAAAATGGACTTAGGCTCAGAACCACAAAGGGAATGAGGCATGGCAACAATCAGCATTGCAAGCCTGACTTGTATGTTCCTAGAAAATCACAGGAAAAACTATAGGAGCCACAAAGCCTGAGTTAGGCACCTAGATTCTCTATACAATGCATGGGGAGAGATAGGTGCCTAAGAATGGGATTCCCAAAAGCCAGCAACTGGGAAGAGGGTGCCTGAACTAGCCAATGGGAGATGCCCATGAAAGGGCTGTGTCCTGAGCTCTGCCCCTCTCAAAGTTGGGTGCATATGTCTCTTCTTCTGAGCCACAGCTGGGAACCCTCTCCTAGAATCAGGCAGTCTAGACACCTACGTAGTTTCTTGGGAGAATGAGCTCGCCCCACACCCCCTTCACACAAAATGAGTGGAGGAGGAGATGCTGGTGCCTTCCTTAGAGGTTTTAGGCCAGTGATTAGAGCACTCGCCTAGGTTCCATTCCCCGCTCAGGAAAAGGGAAAGAAAGGAGTTGCACAGGGGTCTTTCACCTCTCAGGAGAGGTGTTCTGCCCACTGAGCTATGGGATATTCTTATGTGAGCCTCTCTCCATCTCTCCTGTTGAAATTGCTCCACAGTGTATAAATAATTAAAGAGTTGGAGCTGGGAGAATGTACTCTGAGGCCTTGTCTACACTACAGGGGAAATTTGATCAAAGCTACATAATTTGAGTTACATGACTAGTGTAACTCAAATCGATGTAGCTTAGATCTACTTACCACAGGGTCCACTCTACACGATATCGACGGGAGATGCTCTCCTGTCGAGTCCCCCTACTCTTCTTGATCCAGTGGAGTACAGGAATCAATGGAAGAGCGATATATGGTCAATTTAGCAGGTCTTCACTAGACCCACTAAATAGACCACTGATGCATTGATTGCCGCTCGTCGGTCCCCCGGTAAGTGTAGACAAGCTCCGAGTCTCCTACCTCACAGATGCTGACCTAACCACCTAGGTACAAAGTCACTCATTTTCTCTCTTTCTGGCCCAATGACTCTTATTTATACACAGTGGAACAGCTTCAACAGGAGCGATTGAGCACAACTACCAGGTCAGACCCAATAGGTGAGATAGGTGTTCCTCCACCTACCTTTCCCTGGCTTGTGTATTGTGCTCAGGTTTATGTGGGAGACAGGGCTTAGAGTGAGGAAGCATTGTGCCTTGGTAACTTTTACAGCAACAATTTAGGCTCTTACAGTGTTAGGAAGCAGCCAAGAGAGGATTTTGTGGGTTGCAGTGGTGCCAAAAACTGGGATTTAGGTGCATAATTCCTTGTATGGATATGGACCTTACTAACAGTTTAATACAAGGTATTCAGCTTAAGTGAGCTAATAGACTAAAAAAAGTAATTAAACTTTGTTATACAAAATAGACAAATGTTTTAAAGTTCCTACTGCTGATTCCTGCTAACAAATTATTTTCCTAAGAATTTTATATTGCAAAGATAAAAACGTCTCTCTGTGAATTGCCATTCACACCATTGATGCATATATGAATGTTATATAATAATTTAGAGAGGGAATGTATGTAATATTTCAGTTGTACATTTGTGTCTTAAATAAACGAAGCTACAGTAAACCTTGCCAAAGTTTACTAAAGGATAAGGCAGGCTCAAAAGTAAATCAAGGACATTGAAATGTGAGAGAGTGTGTTTAGTGTAGTTAAGCAAATATGATTTTGCTATTGTAAAGAAGACTTAAAAGAAAACTGAAAGGTAGTGACCAGGAGGTAACCGGGAAATAACTCAAGAAAGAGGATGCAATGGCTTTGACAAAATTTTACATTCTCCTGATAAGGAGATGAATCAACATCTTAAAATTAATTAAGTCACCATGTATCCAGGGATGAAAGTAAAATTGAGCTGGTACGGGGCCGACTCTGCCCCCCCGGAAGGGGCAGAACCTTGGGTGGAAGGGGCAGGGCTTAGGGTCAGCGTCCCCCAGCCAGCCCATCTGTGCTGCCTGGCCTGCGCTGCCCGCGGCTCCAGTGGTACTTTAAAGGGTCCACGGCTCCGGCTGCTGCTGCTGCTACCGCAGCGCAAGTCATTGCTGGAGGGACCTGGCAGGGCCATCGATAAGGGGGCGCAAAAGGGGCAGCGACTTTAAAGTCAGTGGTACTGGCTGGTACTAGCGGCCACTTTTTTACCCGTACGCTGGTCCGTACCGCCTTACTTTCACCGCTGCATGTATCATCAAGGCTTTGGAAACCATTCTGAACCCTCCTCTGCCTGCCAGGTGAGTTTGGCTTTTGTGGATCTGTCTGTCAAGGCTTTATCAAATTTGTGCTCTCCTGCATATAGTCATTGAAAAACACTAGCTAGATATACACTGGGGGAGAGGAGTGGTACTGTAAACAAGCTTTACCCACAATACAATGTATATTTCTGTTAAAATGATCAGATAAGATAGAGTTAATGTTTACATATAAATTGTTATTATGCTTCTGAGTTAATACTCCATTGAGATGAATAGAACAGATCATATCCCTCTTAGAGTTATTGTTTTGGGCTGTTAGTCTGATCACTCAATTATTTTTCACATTTAGAAGTTTATTTTCTTAACCATGAAGACTAAAGAATTTTATTTTTTAAATAAAAACTTAAATCCTGCAGAAACTGATGTGGCCTCCATAAAAGTTACAGCACACCACAAATACCAGCCCAATCTGTCTTTTGTACATGGGAAAGGCAACATTGCTGATTACTACATTGAGACTGTCTTGTGGGCTGAGTCAAGTGTTCCGTGAACTTCTTATAAAGAGGCTTGGGCTCCCATCCTGCAAACACTTACACACATGCTAAACTTTTCCGCCATGAGTAGTTCTACTGAAAGCATACAACTCTTAACGTCAACATTGGGAAATTATGCACTGCTGGTGTCTGTGCTCTATCTTTTCTTAGGACGGTTGGCATCTTCATCTATGACAGATGGTGAGAATCGCAGCCTATGATGTAGATGGTTTCCAATGTCTCATGTGACTGACTAGTCCAATCTGAGATTTGCATGATCTTTGGCAGTTATTGCAAATGTAGTAGCTTGGTTGGGAGCTGCTTGCTTCCTACGGCCTCTTTTTTCTTCAAGCTGTAGGAGCCAGCTCCTGTCATGGACTTTGATGCCCCGATGGAGATGATGGCGCCACTTGTTACGATCACTTGCCAAGATTTCCCATTGCTCAGGATCAATTCCAAATTCCTTTTCTTAGGACAAATTGAGGAATTTATGCTTCGGGCTATCAACTCTCTCATTTTCACAAACACTAAAAATTCACACTTTTAAAATGCAAGAGAGAAAATTTGCTCAAGTCCTATAAGTTTTGATCAAGGGGGAAACAATTTATGTAAATTTTACTTAAATATTCTGTATTTCTTTGTGTCCTATAATCTGCTTATAGTTGTATCCAGATTGTGAAAATGAAGGAGATATCCCGTGATTTTTCTGATTTCTAGAGATTAACAATCTACAATTTAACCTTTTTTTTTGCCTTTGTTCTAACATGTATGCAATAACTAGTAAAATATGTCAAACATGCTGCAACAGCTCACTCCAACCTGTCTTTTTTTATACTCCCAGATGGCTACAAGTGTCATGATAAATGTTACTGCAAAATGAAGCCATAAAACTGGTACTACAAATTCATATTTATTCAAATTATTTTTGGACCAAAGTGTTCTATGCCTGGTCTCTGCTGTAAGATTAATTTTCTGGCGAAAATCAGTGCCATTTGTGTTCAGCCATTTTTCAGTTGTATGTGTGTGTAATGCACTTATTATACTACCTTTTTTTAAAATTAAGATAGCTCAAAACAAAGGTAGTCCTCAGTTAGGTATAGAAATTTAAAAGAAAAAATAAAGCATTTATTTTCACTACTTTAATTACATTTATTGTCAAAGGTATTTATGAAATGCTTGCGAGTATTATCTTATTATTTTGATGAATTTGCAATTTTGATAGTTAAACAACTTCTGGTTTTAGTTGTAAACTGAGCAAATTTGATATTCATATCATTGGGGAACAATACATATGAATTATCAAAAAGTCATTTTAACAGCCGTTTTCTTACTATCGCTGCCATTTAATGAAGGCTTAAATATTCTTTTAATCGGCTCTGTCTAACCCTTTGTTCTACAGGCATAAACACAGAGCGGTAGTGAAATTATTTAGATTCACGCCACAAAAGAAAGTGAATGCAATCATTTCAGGATTCTGCTGTAGGATATGCTGTAGAGTGCCATGGTGAAAGTCATGTAACTATTCTTTTGTTAAGCTAGTTGGCAGGGACTGGTTGTGGGGGAGGGGAGAGGAGAGGACAGAAATCCTCCCATGCTTCTAGATAGTAAGACCTTTGAAATAGGAGGCCTATCAAAATAGGTCACTGTAACAGCCTGTTATTTTACCTTTAGGGTGCACCCTCCTGCCCAGACGTAGCATTGCAGGGGACTTCACCGCTCTCATCTCCCTCTGGTGGCCACTTTCTTGGCCATGATAACCAGTTCCAGCCAGCGTCTTCCCCCAACTCCTCCCTGGGAGTGAGTCTTCTATGGCTCAGCCCTCCAGGTAAGTCACCTAACAGTTCAGTCCCCTTTTGGGGTAGCAGAGTCCCAGTTGGCATAAACAAAAAGACCTCTCATCGCACTGAGGCCCAACTCTGAACCAAAGGTCCTTCACCTCTCTGGGGCTCAACTTCAATACCTCATCATGTCAGGGTGCTGACCCCCCGGCTTTTCCTGACGAGAGTCCACTCAAACTGGCCTTTGGCCCCTTGTGGGCTTCTATCTCATTCCCTGAGCCTCACAGACCTAGCCCAGGGCTCCCCTCCTCTCTAGGGCCCTGCCACAGGAGTTAACCCTACTCCTGCAGCAATGCTTTCTGGCCACAGACAATCCTAAAATACTGGCCCTTCCTCTAGGCCCTTTGCAAGGGAGTTCCCTCTCCCTAGCTCACCTTTCCTCCTCAACTTTGTCTCTATCTTTGTTTTTTTGGTGCAGCAGCCTCACCATACGAGGCTATGACTGCCACTTTGTTCATTCATTTTTGGCAAGTCCCTTCTCCCCGCCCGCCCCCAATCTAGTATCCTTAAGGAAATGCGGCAAGAAAGACCTTAGGGAAAATAAAAGTTACTTGTCAAATGCCTAAATTCCTGATGGAAGTAAGCGGGGTTATGTGTGGAGTCCGACTAGGATTGTCTGAGGATGATATCAAAAAGAATACAGGTGACTATAAAGTATTGTTTGTTGAATCGCTACTTAGTAAGAGAGAGGAGAAAAGCAGCCATTATGTGTACATTCTATCAGTAGATCTCCACCTTGCATTGTTTTAGCTGTTTGTATGTCACCATCACGTTGCTTTATCCATTCTGTCATTTTTGGCAGTTAACATCTCCTATTTTCACAGCTTCTGTCACTGACTAGACAATTATAAAATTTTGACTTTAATCCTATTTTCATTCTTCATTTCTACACATTCCTTCTTCAAATCCTGATATCGAGTCTTTTTTTCTTTTTGCTGACCTGAGACCATTCCTCATCCCCTGCTTCTCTTTCATAGTCCAAGGCAACTTCCCCTACCCATCCGTTTCCATGGTCAGCCTCCTTTCAGCTGGGGACCAGCTGCAGTCAGCCTAGTCGCCAGCAGCCTCCAGCGTAGTCCAGCCAACTCAGCCAGTTTCTCCCAGCCAGGACTCAGCCACTCAATCTTCCAGCCAGCCTCCTTAACTGAGCTCCCTCAGCTCATTATAAAGTCTAGCTCTGCCTTTGGCCAGGTGGCAATTAGTTCAGTCACCTTCCAGGTGTGGAGCATGACTATTCAGGGTTCTTTCTCTTGCCTTGCAGGTGATGGGGGATTACCCCAATCACAGTCACATTTAATATATCTTATTTTAATGGGATATTTTTAAGTGGTTCCATGTATTCATGCCTAATTCTTAATACCTCCTGAGAGGTAAAATTAACCTGATCTAACTTGCATCCATGAGTAATAAATAATCTGTGCCACCTTCGCTGTTAGTACTAACAGCAGTCTGCAGAGGCAACAAGTTTCATTGTGTAAAATGTCATTGAGATCTCAGCAATCTGGTAACATAGGTGCTGACTAAAGCTGCACATTTTTTTGGATGAATAGTTTATTCAATGAAAAATGCAGTTTTGGGTCAACCGAAACTAGTCGTGAGTTTGGATCAAATTCAACTAAAAAGTTGGGCTGGGGAAAAAAGGAATAAATAAATTTGAAAAGGTCAAAGTGTTTTGTTTCGCCATTTCTGAGACTTTTTGTTTAGAAATGATGTTTCATTTGGCAAGTTAGCTAAATTTATTTAAAAAACAAAAGAGGGTTAAAAACACCACAAAAACTAAACAAAAAAACCCAACTTGTCCTGGGGTGAATGAAATGTTTTATTTAACTCAAAACTAAATCTTTTCAGTTTTGGTTTCAGTGGAGAAAAATTGAAAAATTTCCATTCTGGGTTGACCTGAAATGTAATGTTGGAGGGTTTTTTCAGTTGTTGTTCAACCTCTGAATTGAAAAATCAACTCTTCACTCTGCTTTAGTGCTGACACTAGTGTTTCAGAGAGGACACCGCTCTAGTTCATGGTAGATGGGTAGGGCTTCCTGTCAAGCTGCCATGGCTTGGGAGAGGATTGCCTACTTTCTCTGGTCAGCATTGTGAAGGGCCCTTCAATTCTGGGCCCCTATTATTGTCTGTGAAGCAGGGCGGGGATAATAGTGTCCATGTGAGATGCTACACATAGGCACCTGGCTGAGTGTGGGAGTGAGGGGGAACCAGGAGGGCAGCACCCTGAGATGTTCATGGACCTCCAGCTAAAACACCAGGGGTTCCGTGACAGCCACAGCAGCTTCTCTTCCCCCTCTAGTGGGCTTGGCCTGCCCCCTCCTCCGCTCCTGAGGGAGTGGGTGTTCAGGCACCATCTTGCCCTGCTGGGGATGTGGGGATGGAGCCTTTGTTACTTCAGGAGCAGGGCGGCTCCCCCTTTTCCGCTGCAGCTGGGCCTGGGGACAAGGACAGCCCCAGCCCCTGCTCAGAGCTCCTAGACGAGAGCCAGAGTGACCTAGTCATCCTCCACTTCAACGACGTGTATGAGGTGGAGTCCAGGCAGAAGGAGACGGTAGGAGGCGCTGCCAGGTAGGAGCCACACCTGGCCCAGCCCGGATACTGAGATGTGTGGGTGGGAGGGAATCGCACTCCCCACTCTCCTCCCAGGGAGGGAGGGGAAGAAACACCCTGTCCCTCCTGGGGTGCGTGAGGGCAGGCATGGCTGCCCCGTCTCACAGGGCACGAGCACGTTTGACAGCCCCGTGCATTCCCGCTCCCTGGCTGGAGCCTCGACCACATTGCAGGGCTGAAGGAAGGCAGCCGCCATAAGGCTGTAGTTCCACCTCTCTGCCACACAGGGCTCCTGTGGGGCCTGATGAACTGGTCTACAAGTGGCCTCTTTGCCTTTCCTGTTGCTGCTTCCTCCGCTGGATCCCAGCAGGGTAAGAGCAGGTGGGAGAAGCAGGCAGTAACTACAGGGGCCAGCTGGCTTAGTACAGGCACTGGGCTGCCCCTACTAGTTCCCAACAAGACTGCCGTCCCACACACAGATCCTAGTAACCCTCCTGGCAGCACACCACTAGTACTCAGGATCCCCCAAAGCCCCCACTCATCCTTCTATCCCACCCACTCCCAACGTAACCCCATGTACCCTCCAGACCCCAAACACCCTAGATCCCTACCCTCAGCCCAGATACTCCAGCACCCATGCACTACAGCAATCTCAGCACCCTTCAGACACTCCAAAACAACACCCTCAAGTACCCACTGATCCAGGCACTCCTAGAAACCTTCCTGCACCCACCTACCTACCACGCACCCCGAGGCACCCTCGTCTTCCCACACATCCAGAAACCCACCCAGCCACAACTGCCTAGTTTTGTGCTACTTCATGTTTGACTTCTGGTCAGAGTGTGGATCCTAAACTGAAGCTTATGGCTATTTGCAAATAATTTCATTAAATAATTTGCACAAGATGTTACACACAGAACTACACAAAGTTTGGCAGCTGTTAGGGGTGGGTAAAAGCCAGGAAATATCCTTTCCCTCCCCCCCTCTCTTTCTGGGATATGAGATGCAAAGAATATCCATTCTCTTTCCCCCTCCCCCCTGTTATACCAGGAAAGATGAGGAACTAAGGAAATAACTCTCCCTGCACCCTCCCATGCTGACATAAAATGTTTGTGGGAGAGGTGGACTGTAAGGGAAAGTAACTTCATCCCTACCCCCTCTCACAGTTCAGGGCAACTGCACCTGTACTCCCCCCTCTGTGGGCCACCAACAGCACCCAGCCTAAGCAACCAGCTCATCAGCCATCACCTCTCTTGCGTAGAGACCCCAGTCTCCCTTCCTCTGGACTGGCGTTTCTCCAGGCTGCACAGTTCCCTGCCTAAATAAGATATTCCCAGCAAGTCAGACTGCTTAAACAGCCCAGTGTCTGCACTTTGCATTCTCTTTGAAGACTATGAACAGCCTAATGGCCTACAGTTATAAGTGATAGAATAACTCTTTATAAGCACACGTTTATTTTTCAGATGAAAGCATTACAGAGAAAACATCTTAAAAAAAATAAAAGAACCTACACATATGCTAAACATCTTCCCAGAGGTCACCCCCCTCTCTGCAACTCCAACCTGGGGTTCTGGTAGGTGTCAGTTGTTCAAAACCCACAACTGGGTTTTCTCTGTGGTTACAAGTTCATAATTTTGTCAGATTCAGAACCAGAACCTCCAAGAATGTTCAGTCTTTTCCTTTATATAGCTTGGGCCTTTGATCTTGGCCTCCTGTAACAGGTGATCAGCAGACAATGGCTCACTTCTCAGGGCAAAGCTTCAAAAGGCTGGGTATTTGCATAATCAAAGGTGGGGAATTTGCATTCACTTTCCCCTAGATATTCCCCAGGAAAACTACTTAACACATTTTGTCCTGAGTCCATTCTTTTCTGGCACATTGTTCAGTGTAGTCCTTTGAACCCCCAGGTATCACATCTGTCACATCTGCCCCCTTGAGAGGTTATATAGAATCCAGGCCCGCAATAATACATAAACCCTTCATTTAATACAATGGACCCTGAAGATACTTAAGCCTAATTCAATAGGATTTCCCAGGTATATTGAAGGAAATTGCTATATCTGTACGTAACAGGGTGTGCTGACTCCAGAGCTAACTCAGCATCCTGCCACTCAAATCCCCACCTGTGTACATTACTTGAACTTTGATTGAAAAACAGGCAGAAGGCAGAAATAGACTGGCTGCTGCTACAGTACCCTTCCCCTGAAGCAAAAGAGGAAGGTAGTGACTCACTATAAATATAAAATACAATAAAATATGGCAGTGGGCTCTGGTTAAGGACCAAAGGGAATCGGGGGACCACCTCATGATATTGTCACACACACTATTCTTGGATACTGAGAAAGGGAGGCGCCAGGCACCATTCCTTTCAGGCTATTTTGTGACATCAGGAAAAGGAGTGCTCTGAGGAAATTCTCCACCTTTTAATTCCCACCTAGGATACCACCAGGAAAAGTATGAGAACAGGGAAGCGCCCCCTCCTTTTATCCCTCCAATCCCATTGTAATAATGGAAGAGGATGGAACCAAGGAATCTGGCCTTATACCACTGTCTCCATTATATTAGGAAAGGGATAGGGAGGCAGGATTTGGCCCATGGTTCCCAGGTTGGGCAAACAGATGCAGAAATCAGCAACAACCACCACAAGCCTGTATAGCATTTGAGAAAGCTTACACTTATAGTGTATAATATTACTCACTATGGTGGCACCTGGTTGTGAACCATAGTTGTTTGTATTCTGAAAAGGGACATAAATTCTTGTTTTGCTCTAAAAGCAGGTGGCTGATTATGTGAAATTAGTTTTTATGTACTTTTGAGTTTTCTCAGTAGTTTTTGTTTGGTATCTCTTTATACATTTTTCCATTAGTAGTCCTTGAAATTGGGTTTTGTCTGAAATTTGTCCTTGGCAATCCAACCTTTCATTGTTGACTGATATCTTTTGAAAAATATTGTCTAGCTAGCCTAAATTTGGTGCAGAGGTAAATTCTGAGTAGATGTGGTACAATGTGTAGTTGTTTGGGTGTTTTAAAATTTGTACTTAGGGTCATTTTTATTGTTATTCATTATAGCTGAATGTTAATGTGCCAGCACAGATGCATAAACTTTTTGTGTGTGCTGGTATATAAACTGGCACATAAACACCTGTGTGCCAGTGCATACACAAAACTTTCTCTGTCAGATAAAACCTTCTCCATCAGGAGCTACACTTTTTTGTTCAGATTTTTATGCTACAGTGTGGAAGGGATTTATGTGCCACTGGGCATAACAGAGGAAGGGTTTTGTGTGCTGTGGCTAGCAAATTAAACTTTTCTCTGTGAGCAGCTGCACTTCTTCCCTGAGCCAGGTTCACCTCCACCCTGTCTCAACCAAGTCCCAAACCGCACTTAAATGTTATAAAATCTTAGGAATTAATACACAGAAAATTCATTGTGAAGCAGTTATGATTACTGCACACATAACACAGCTGACATGCTCACACAAAAGCAAGAATATGAAAAGTAAGCCATCTAACAGTTTATACCTTCTTCTCTTCCATCCACAGGCACATTACTGTTACCACTCCCACAACCACAATACACTAGAGACCATGCACCAGAACCTTAATACAATCCCCTATAGACACTGGCCTTCCATCAACCTTTTCACCAGAGGATCACACCCCCACTTTAAGAAAACAGCTTAAATTTTTTATGATTACTGGATTCAGACGTTGAAGACAGCTGGTGGGGAGATCCTGCAGAGATTCAAAAAGATGTAGCACGTCCTTATATTAAAACAAGCTTTTAAAATTCACAAGTATTGTGTTGCTGTCAATAGCTGCTGTTACTTATTCCCTGTCTAGGTTGAGTTAAAAATTGTGATTTTTTTTTCTTCAGAATATAGGATTTTCTCTTTTAAAATGTAGATTTGAATTATAGTTTAAAAGCAAAGAAAAGATGGTTAATTTCAAATGTTTTGTTCATTTGCATATTCTTCCTCATTTTTCCTTCTTCATCTTCTTTGTTCTTCTGTCACCTGTTCTTTCCTTTTATTTCCTCATTGTTTGCTTCCTATACTTCCTACTGTTCCTCTATTTTTATATTTCACTTGTCTTCCTGTTCTAATTTTACTATTTTCATCTTTCTTTGTGTCCTGCCCTTTTCCCATCTCCTTTCTCATTATTCACTTTTTCACACACATTCTGATCTATATTTCCTGTATTTTTCCAGACCAAGTGGACGTGTTCATTGCTTTGTTTTCTGGTGTATCCAAGTGAGAATTAGAATGATAGTTTTGGAGCTAGGATGTTTGATGTGCAAATAAGATAGAATTCAATCATCTTTTCCTTGCTTTGGGGCTAAAGCTGGTAAGATTATGAAACACCATCCTGAAGAATTCATGATGAGCTGATTTTGACCAAAATACTATCTGTACATATAAATGGAAAAAAAAACAAGTTAGAGACAACTTGATCACAAGATGTAGAATCTATTCTGTTGGTAAATATAAAGGGCCAGATTCTTAGCTATGTCCCGGCCCCTTTGTGCTGAAGAGGTGATGCAAAGAGCTGTCCTATTGTGGGGAATTCCAAGATTGCATATAGTATGCATAGCTGTAGCTATTGCCACATGCTCTAGGATAGGGGACTGTGGGGGCTAGGTGGGGCATTGCTAGAGAAAGTTGCAGGAGTGATTTTGTGCTGGCAGATGTTTGATCTTGCACCAGGATTGAGGCAGGAGGAATCTCATTGGAAATATGGGAGAAAGTCACCTATGTGCCCCCAAAGGTGCATTGAGCAGAACTCAGGTGCCTGATGCCCCTGAAGATCTAACCCAAAGTAGGAAGAGAAAGAATTAAAGCACTGTCAGTCTATAATGACTGACACAAACTGGAATACACACTCTTGTATAGGTAACACTGAAATTTAAGCAGGATTGATTAAATTAAATGTACTGAGGTGTAATGTAAACAAATCTCCTAACTTTAGTAAGAAAGGCATGGTACTGATAAGTGTTAATGTGTGTGTCAGGGTATTATATTCATTAACTAGAAGTATTTTAGATGGCTTGAACATATTAAGCAGACATCTGTTTAACATTACCCAGGCCCCATGGGAAAGTACTGTACTTTGTTAGATTCTATTAAATAAAGTATTTAGTCTGAATGTTTAAATGGACAGGATAAAAAAAAAAAAGGTGATCCAGACATGAAGTATCCATGCCCTTCTGAGTGCCTCCATATGTAAATCTGAAAAATCAGCAGTCAAGGAAGTACAAAGAATGTTGGACAGCTAGTTGAAAAGACATAAGATTGAAACTTGAAGCTAGGAGACAGTGCTTTGTAAGACAGTAGTAGGATGTGCTGGTGTTATCAAATCTGATGCCTATTTAAAGGACAGCAAAAAGAGTCAGACCAATTCTGTTTTCTTCAGGAACAAACAATGAGTTACACAAACATATGACCTTTGTTATTGGGCCCAAATCAGTTCTTCACATGCAAACTATGACTAATGTGCACCTCCATGTGGGTCATAGACTTCAGTGTAATGAAGGGAAAAGGAACAGAAAAGCTCAGGAGTCCATTAAAATATCTTTAATTTAAGATACCATAGGAAGTAAGAATTCAGATCACTAAAGTTCCCATGACAGCTTCATAAGAAACACCCCTTTATAAATTTTTCCCATAAAAGGTCTCTAATTGCATCCTTTCACAAAGCCTCCCGCTCTCCCTAAACATGAGCCAACTTCCAACCAGATTAAGACCCACAGGCTTCTACCTAGACTAAGCTTTCAAACTGGAACAACACCTTTAGGATTTGAGATCACCTAAAATGGATTAGCACACTAGAGTGAGCCCCTTTGCACTGAAGCAGGCTTTATAGTTCCCGAGCTCCACCTCTAATAAATTCTGGCCAATCATACACCCTCTCCTGACTTCAGATGGCCTCTCACTGCTACAGGAGAACTCTATTGATAAATTTTCCTACATTAAAAAAACATTTTAGTTCAGGACAAAGGCAACTAACCAAAGGAAAGGAGAAACTGACTCTGTCAAACATACTCTTCAGTTGGTTTCTGCTTTCCGGTTTCTCCTTGTGACATAGGACTCATCTACACACAGACTTGCACCGGTTTTTTTTTTACATTCTTTTGTATTTTAATGTAATGACTATGCAATTGTCACACCATATAGTCACTATGGAATGAACACTCACAATATAAAAAATATTGTTATCTAGTTTAGCATCCAAGAAGCTTAAAATCAACCTTAGATTTAAGGGTAACACCACTTCAATTATGACTAGTCATGTAACTCTTGGATACTGAGCCTTTTCTCCCACTGCATTTGCCATTCCTGCCACACTTTTTTCACTTTGCAGAATCAATATTGCTGAAAGCAACCTTTATTGTCAGTCTGCTTCAGGAAGTGCTGTTCTCAGAAGGATTGACATAGAGCACTGGTAAAGTGATTTAATGGCAGCAACATCAGCATTGATGAAATATTCCAGTAATTTGTACATGTTTTAAATATGAGGAGGATAGAGTAATATGGAAGAAAGAAAGGAAAGGGCTAGAAATGTGTGTTTAAAACCAAGACAGGGGAGAAGGCTAAAAGATAAGAGACAATATTTGGAAAAGAAGAAAACAGATAAGATGGAAATAGAAGAGGAAGGGCATGGGGGAGTGAAAGTTGAAATGAAGAAATGGAAAAGACAGGAGGGATACTGTTGTTGTTATTTATTATTTGTGTTAACATAGTGCCAAGGGGAAAATGCTGTTGCTATTTTCTGCCTCCAACTTCTCCCTGTTTCTTTTCCTCCCTTTCTGTTCAGAGATTCTCTTCTATAAAAACTCAAAGAATGGAGTGAACACTCCCTCACTTTTCTTTTGTGTCAAAGCATGTTTTCCTAGTTTGAAGCAGTTGACAAACTCTAAAACAGAATTAATTCCACCCAGAAAAGAAAGCTATAAAGATGGTCCAACAGTTCTAACCATCTAATAAAGCAAGCTGAAAGTTGTGTTTTTTCTTGTAGATTTGCTGCAGCTATAAAAAAGTTCAGTTCCCTGAATCCACTTAAAATATTTAGTGGAGACTGTTTAAATCCATCAGGTTTAAATTCAATAACAAAAGGAAAACATATGATTCCTATATTAAATGCAGTGGGAGTACACTTCGCAGTCTTTGGTAAGTAAATGTTATTTACAGATGAAGTTCATAATATCTGTTAGTTTATTTACAGCTACCTTTTACAGGCGCACCCACAGTTAGATTGTAAGCTCTATAGTGACAAAAAGACTTAGATTGTGTGTCTCTAGTGTTCTTATGTCTTGTAAAACATCATTTATGTTGCTGCATGATGGATCAAATCCTCAACCCAGCAACTAGTCTGAAAGCTGGGGGGGCCTTGATGGATGAGCAGAAGTGTGTGGGAGAGAAATTGTCCCCTCCCTCAGGAAGGTGGGGAGCCTTTCAGCAGAAGATACCTGAGCCTGAGAGCTGAAAAGTGCTCTGCAGACACAATGTGTCTTTTCTTCCATTGGAGCAAGCATCACAGGATCTGTATAATGGCAGCTCCTTTGGCCTTGCCCCTGCAGGTTACTGCACAAGGGAGTTTCTGTGGAGCAAGGCTTCACAATGCACAGGAGAGTGGGTCCACCCTGCAGAACCCTCCAAAACCCACCCTTTTTTTTGTGCAGCATAACTTCACTGCCGCCCTTTGCAGGATGCCCTCTGCAGCTATAGAGGAGGTGGCAGGATTTGCCTTTATAAATAGGGGACCAAAGAGGAAAGCAAATACTAGAGGCAAGGGCTCATAACAAAGAATGCCCTGCCAGCAGCCACCTCTTCTTCTTTATATACCAATCAGGCTCTAATTCAGATGCCTCTGATATTCATGAGTATGATGACATATGTCACAGGAGAGAGGAGGCCTCTTAGAGTCCCTGGCTATTTAGGGCTTTATAAGATTTTGGTTTTTGTCTTATAATCAACCTGCAAACCAATAGGCAGCCTGTGCGAAAGATAGAGCACATGTTTAATGTGTTTGTGAAAAGGAACAGCACTTAGCAAACAGATTAATATAATCTTCACATGAAACCAACTTTCTTTTTGATCCTGGGAGCAAGTGCCCACTCCTCTGAATAACCTCGGCCCAATAATGTCAGCACCAGTAGACCAGCTAAGCTAACTGATCTTTTCAGGTAGAAGAATGTGTTCCTATGAACCATAACAAATCAAACAAACACAAACTCTAGCTGGGTCTAGAGTTCTCTTAGGTAAATATATTGTGACGTTGTGCAGTCTATATGGTTTTATAAAAACATGATAAGTGAATATAATGTAACTGGGATGTGCTTCATGCAAAAGGTCTCTTGTAAGGTATCATTACAAAGCTTATAATCTACTGAGTGTGATCATCCAATTTGTATAAATGTACCACTCTTGTATCTAAAACTAGAAATATAAAATATAACTCTGAGGGCCTATTGTAATTATGTAAAGTGTGGACCATTAATGATGGTTTGGAATCTTGATGACTCCCATTGTCTGCAGATGGCTGTGTTTACCTGTGAGTCTTCCTGTATATGTGTGTGCTGGCAAGTGGGCAATGAAGTCTTGCGGTGACATGTGATCATGTCACCTGAACTGGAATCCATCTTTAACCTGGTGCTTTTCCAGTGAGGGGGAGTGAAAACCCAGAGGGACAAAGGGTTCCCGCCTTATGCAAAAGATATATAAAGGGGTGGAAGAGAACAAAGGGGAGAGAGGAGCCATCATGAAGAATCCCCTAGCTATCACCTGAGCTGCAACAAGAGCTGTACCGGGGAAAGAATTGTGCCCAAGCCTGGAAGGTGTCCAGTCTGAGAAAAAACTTACTGAAGCATCTCTGAGGGTGAGATTATCTGTATTCAGTTTGATTAAGCATAGATTTGCACATTTTATTTTATTTTACTTGGTGACTTACTTTGTTTTGTCTGTTACTACTTGGAACCACTTAAATCCTATTTTCTGTATTTAATAAAATCACTTTTTATTTAGTAATTTACTCAGAGTATGTATTAATACCTGGGGAGCAAACAACTGTGCATATCTCTCTATCAGTGTTATAGAGGGTGAACAATTTATGAGTTTGCCCTGCATAAGCTTTATGCAGGGTAAAACGAATTTATCTGGGTTTAGACCCCATTGGGAGTTGGGCATCTGAGTGCTAAAGACAAGCACACTTCTGTGAGCTGTTTTCAGGTAAACTTGCAGCTTTGTGGCAAGTGATTCAGACCCTGGGTCTGTGTTGGGGCAGACGGGAGTGTCTGGCTCAGCAAGACAGGGTGGTGGAGTCCTGAGCTGGCAGGGAAAACAGGAGCAGAGGTAGTCTTGGCACATCGGGTGGCAGCTCCCAAGGGGGTTTCTGTGATCCAACCCGTCACATATATAATCAGACATATATGTATAGCTAAGGCGAGAGTAGCACTCGAGGTGCCATTCTGCCCAGTGCCAGGGCTTCTTCCTGGGCAAAAAAGGGGGAAGAGAAATGTATAAAGCAGCTACTTATTCTTCATTATATTGGGTTTTTCAAATATCTTTTCCGATGCAAACTTATTTGAGTGAACGAGCAAGGTCAGCTAGTCTTTTATTTTCCTTTCTACTTTTTGGTCACTGCTTTGCAAAGCAAAAAAGCCACTCAGTAGACAGTAAAACAAACAACAACACTTCTGTATCACCAACTTTGTGTTTTCCTAGTCTTCCTATTCTAAATATACAGTGTACATTTGTATAGCACTATATAGACCGTAGCACTAGATAAAGGACCATATTTTCAGAAGTGGGCTGTGGTCCACGAAAGCTTATGCTCTAATAAATTTGTTAGTCTCTAAGGTGCCACAAGTACTCCTGTTCTTCTTTTTGCGGATACAGACTAACACGGCTGTTACTCTGAAACCATATTTTCAGAGACGTGTATGTTTATAAAAACCTGTATTTGTGCATATTAACAGACACTTATGCATGAAATTGTCCCCTTTTGCATGTTAATAGAGTTTGTTCCAGGCCTGCGGGTTTTTGTACATTAACGTTTGGACCGTCCTCTCAAGCAGTTTGGCGTACAGAATTGTTTGGCATAATGCACAGTAGATATAGGGTTCCTGAAAGTCAGATACAATACCACAAATAATAGCTCCAAGACTTGATCCACTTACCTGTTTTATCCTGGCTGTACCAAAAGTCTCTCTTAAATAGGCCTAATTATTTACGCACACCTTTGTAATCTCTGGTAGCTTTTGGCATGGTACCAGAAAGCTTTTGGCATGGTACCAGAAAGCACCTTTTTCTTTCCCCCCATTACATTTCAAAGGCCAACCAAAGACATGATATGATAAACTGACAGATGTATCTTAATTTTTCTCTCAAGAATCTTGCCCTGGGTATTACATATGTTTTTTTTTCTAGCCATAAATATTGGGCTTGCTAAAACTTAGATAATCTATGTACAAAAAGAAGTAGATGCATAAAAATGGATATTTTGGGCAAAGCATTGTTGTCCTTTACTACAGTATAAAGCTGGGGTAACTACAGAAGTAAATGGAATGACTAACGGTTTTCACTGTTGTAAAAAAGAGGAATTTGGTTCTTTAGTTTGAAGAAAAAATTTCATATCTCTAATGCTATTCTAAATGAAATATAAAAACTAAAATTATCTCATATGACCACCTTTTGTTGTTAACCTTAACAAGCTAGCTTCTGGACTTTTGTATTTTTAGGAAATGATGAATTTGATTTTGGTGTTGATGTTCTGGAAGATTATATACAACAAATGAAATTTCCATGGTTCCTCAGCAATGTATATGACAGATTTACCTCTAAACCACTAGGCCATGGCTCAGTAAAAAAAGTAGTTAAATGGAATAATACGAAAATTGGTTTAATGGGATTAGTAGAAGAAGACTGGCTGGATACCTTGCCTACCATTAACAAATCAAACCTAAACTACATAGATTATGTCAAAGTAGGTAATAAAATATCTGCAGAACTTAAAGCAGAGGGAGCAGGACTTATAATTGCTATGACACACATGAAATGGATTAATGACATCAGACTTGCCCAGAACACGCAAGGAATAGATCTGGTTCTGGGCGGCCATGACCATGATTATGGAATCAAAAAGGTGACTGGAACTTGGATTGTCAAAAGTGGGTCTGATTTCAGGAATTTCTCAAAAATAAATATAAGAAAGTTTGGTGCATCATTTCAGTATACATTTCAAAGGATTGACATTTTGAGGAACCTAGAAGAAGATTCTTTTATAAAATCAGTGGTGGATGATTGTACTCAAAACCTGCAGGTAGGTACAACTTCCTTAAATATTTTGTTCTAGGAAAAGAAGATAATAATTGTTGTTTTAAGTGATCAGACTGATAACAGTGGGCCAAATTCTGATCTCAATTATGACATAAATCTGGATTAACGCCACTCTATTCTATTCAACGATATAGAACACAGACCCTTCACTGATGTCAGTGAAATTACTCTGCTTGTACAAATACAAATTAAATTGATTTTGCAAACACATATAAAAGAAGTCATTTCATTTCAAGCCTACCAAAATTGACAGGCCCATTAAGGTGAAACTGAGGGCAAAATTCCTTCTTGATGTAACTCCACTGACTTCAGTGGAAGTATACCGAGAAAAAATTTGGCCCATTACATTTTAATGGCTTCAGCTTATTTTTTTTTAATGGAAAGTTAAACTTTAAAGTAGTGAATCCATGAGTGATTGCTATTAAAAGACACCACCTTATCAAATTTAGTTTTGAGATCAAGTATAAGGACAGAAGCCTCAGAACAACAGACAATTTTATCCATTTTGTATCTACAGTAAATATAGTCCCTACAATATATAATAAACCTCTCCTGGCAAAAAAGAACACCATTGAAGTCCCTCTGTCAGTGAATCTGAAGAATTGCAGTGCCTATATACATGTGAATTAACAAAGTGGTGTTAGAATCCTTCATTCTATGAGTGCTGAGGTCATTTCAATGGAAAGCCACTGGCCTTAATTAAGAACTTTCCTTCTTTTATTATTACAGCTATTGTCTATTATTTGTATTACTGTTGCACCTGGGAACCTAGAGCTTTATATTTAAGTACATTTCATTTATGTCTGTTGACATTTCCACTGAGAATAAAATATTTCTGACAAAATGTTAAAATGCCAAATAAGCTAGTTCCTCTGACATGCAATATTGATACCATTTATAGTCCTTGGCAGCTTCCTGCACAGCAGTCTTTAGTCTGTGTAGGAGCGTGCATCTATGAACTACTGTATTCTACAATCCTAAAGGGACTAAAACTCACAAGGACATTTTAATTGGATGGTCTGTATCCACAGGGGTACTAAAAACTAGCACACATTATAGGGGGACTTTGAAACTGTTAAACTCAGCTTGACTCTAACGTTGTTTGTAATCCCAGGATGACTGAATCTATCTTTAGATTCTCTATGCTAGGAAAAGTATCCATTTTTGACAATGAGCGTCAACCAGTACTCTTGAACTTGTGCTGAATACGGCTAGCTGAAAGAGTAGCCAAGAACAAACTGTTTTTCAGAAAGTTGTTTCAAAAATGGTGATTAAAACCTCAGAACAGGTTTCTTGATCTCAGCTGTTGTTTGCTGATTACTATTATCTGCACTCTGTATACAATATAACAGCAAGAAATGACAGAATGGGATTTCCCCTACCTAGTCAAACTCAAGAGAAATGTATTTTTGTAGGTCTGTATGGAATGTTAAGTTCTCATCAGTGCAGGTATATAATGGAAGCCAGGTGGCCTTGGAATTGTTGCTATTTGTCCATTGCCAGAATAAATCACCTTCTGTGCATCTATTCAGATTCACAGGGGATTGAGAAGAGACTATATTTTTCCATGGCTTGGCTTTCTTTTTTTTTTTTCTGCTCAAAATTTTAAACGTTTTTACAGTGTAATCCTTTAGTTTTCATGACATAGTTGTTTCAAATAAATAGAGTCTGCTATAAACCTGTCTCTTTTTTAGCCTCTTTTAGAGGAAGTTCTTTGTCCCATCGACACAGAATTAGACGGTCGTGTTTCTACTGTAAGAAGATCAGAGAGTAACCTGGGAAACTAATAATACAATGTTAATGATAACTAATGCAATGTTAGAAGCTACTCATGCTGATGTAGCATTGCTCAATTCAGGTTGTCCTTTTAAAAAACATTTATTGTAATCCAAAATGTTTGGAATGTTTTAACATTAATTTACTTGTTAAAGACGGTAGCAATGTTTGGAATATTATTTAATTACTTAATTAGGAGTGGTCCCAGCCACTCATCTGAGTCAGAGTACATCAAGAAGTCAAGGGATTTGAAAAGGTCAAATGAGTTACCTTTCACTGATCAAAGCCCCTGAAGAAATCAGGAACTAGAGAATTTTTAGTGGAAAACAAATTAAGGTAAATTTGATTGGTTCATAGACAATGTGACAATTATAACATGTGTCCAAAAATATTAGGATGTCATAGAAGTAAACAAGTAAACTAACTGGCTGATTTTGGTAAGGTTTTGGAGTACATGCTAAGTTTATATACCATACCAAAACAAATGGAAATGGTATTAAAGCATTATATTATCAGGATGTCACCAGTTACCACCTTATTTGAAAACTGTACTCTTTTCTACCTTCCATCTTTGTCTAGTTCCTTTATCTCTTAAAGCATATGCTCTCCAAGGTAGGAACCATGCCTATTGTGTTTGTACTGTTGCTGGAAACAAACTAATGATAGTAATAGTAGTAAATGAGACTCAAAGGGGTTATAGTACAACAGTATCGCAATGAGACTAAATATCTAAGGTGAAATCTTGGCCTCATTTTGTAATTCTTCCCCCTCTCCTTCCCAAATAATAAAAAAAAATAAGAATAATAATGCATTTTAAAAACCCTTTCATTTCCACATGTAAACACTTCACATTGGTACAAAGAACGATTTGCTTCCCTTTATTACCTATTCCAAAATTTGTTTAAAAAACACCTTCCACAAGTCTTCATGGACAAAGTTAGTTTGGTTGGATTAAAATCCTCCTTACTCTGCTACTCTTTTCCTAAGTAAGCAATTATTCTTTTATAAATAGTTTCCCTTTAAAACAAGAAATTTTGCTTGGTGCATGGTCTTATTTTTAAATTGGACAATTATTTGTTGTTACAAGCATGGTTTTTCAGTTTAAAAATGAAGACTGATCCTCCAGACACATGTTGCGCATTCTTGTGCAGAATTTACATATGTGAGTAGTCCCATATGTGTAAGTATTTGCACAATCAGGGTCTAAAGATATGCCTACTTCTATTCTGATTTTTGTCATCTTCTGGATTTTGTTTTTTTTTAAAGAGAATGTTGCCAACATAGTAGTTCTTCAGTGTAGAATTAGGCTTTTGATTGGTTCTTGCTGAATGTTTGTTTTAAAGGGAAAATGTTGAATGTACCTTTTTTTAATTCTAAAAGGGAGTTGTTGCTTGCATGTCTTAAAATTGAAAACATGATGGTGCTAGCTGGAGTCTTTTTGTCGGTTTTGTTTTGTTTTTAAGAAGGAAATGATTTGTCATGGTTTTTCATTTTTAAAATGGCAAGATTTGTTGTCAGAAAGGTTTTTGTTAATTTAAAACTGAAATTATTGTTCCAGGAAAACTCACCTTTTTGGCAGAGAATTAAATTAAAACTTTCAGGCCAAAAGATTTTGGAAAGTTAAAAATATGTATAAACAGGGAATTTTCGTGGAAACTGTTCGGTAAGCTTAACTATAGTAGGTGCTATTCAGCATCCACTCTAATATAGCTGCAAAGCACTTTGTGTTTCCCTGAGAAATAAGTCTACAATCTGTAAAGACTTCCACATATGCTTAATTTTATGCAGTGTGAACAGTCCCATTGAAGTCTCTAAAATTAGCATACTTTCTTATTTTTTTAAATCAATAGGACTATTTACAGCACATAAAGTTAGACATGTATATAAATCTTTGCAGTACCAGGGCCCATGACATCATTTAAATAATCATTAACAACAATATAAATCCTTTCTCATCGAGAAAACAAACCTTAAAACTTGTATCATTTTATTAGATAATCATGTTGTTTTCCCACAGTAGAAAAAGGACCAGGGAGTATCTTGATTTTCTTTTATGATGATTGTAGGTACCCTTTGTTCAAACCATATACATCCTGCAGGAGATTTTACTATGCATGATCTTTTAACTATCCTTCCCATTGTGGACCCACTTCTAATAGTCAGAATTACAGGAGGACAACTGTTGGAAGCTCTCAAAAATGGAGTCTACAGATATCCAGCTCTTGATGGAAGATACATAGACTATTTATCCAACCCCTTTTTATATGAAAATGCCAATTGTTCTGAACATTTGTGGAAATTCTCCACACTGTCCCTATGAGTAGCCACTTTAATGCTGCTAACATTCAAATGCTCCAGGTAATGATAATGATGAATTCACAAGCCTATATGATAACTGTATTGGGCATATTAATACACCACTCTAAGCAAGACAAATGACTAATATAAGTACAAACATAAAACCTATGGATACAGATAAATCTTTGTCACACTCAATGTATGAAAACCTATACAAAATAAATGTGGTTCTTATTTGGAGCTTACTTTTTATAGTGAAAATAACAAAAATGAGGAAACCTCTATATGGCTGTCTAATAGGTATTACATTCTGGAACTAACTTGATTCCACACATATTAGATTGATTAATTGAACGTTCAGGTTATATGAATTAATTGGGTCAGTATGACAGGTTGGGATTTAGCAATTGGTCCAAAAGTTCAGTTTGGCTCTTAAAAATGAAACCTGGAAACCATTGTGACAATGGTGCAAGAATTGGAGAATTCAGACCTTTCACTCTGCAATCCTGTAGCCAAGATGTTTAACCCTGGGACCAATGGCCACTGGTAAGAAGAGTAAAAGCTGCCTTTTCAGTGTGGTATTTCATAGAGTAATCAGTGAAAGTCCTGTCTTTGGAAACATAGTATTACAAACATACCTCAAACACTGAATGAATTATTGTGAGTTGATGTAACAGTTTACTGAAGTGTACCTGTTCAGAATTCTGGAAGGGTCAGTACTTTGGTTGGTTCTTTCTTCATACCAAAAAAAAATTTTTTTAACTACCAGGTTTCCTCAAGTAGCAGGAATGGAATTTGGATTTGATCCAAATGCAGAACCAGGGCACCGAATTATAAGAGACTCTGTAAAGATTCAAGGACAATATCTCAAGAAGAACAAAGTCTATCAAAAAGAAGAACAGGAGTACTTGTGGCACCTTAGAGACTAACAAATTTATTAGAGCATAAGCTTTCGTGGACTACAGCCCACTTCTTCGGATGCATATAGAATGAAACATATATTGAGGAGATATATATACACACATACAGAGAGCATAAACAGGTGGGAGTTGTCTTACCAACTCTGAGAGGCCAATTAATTAAGAGAAAAAAAACTTTTGAAGTGATAATCAAGATAGCCCAGTACAGACAGTTTGATAAGAAGTGTGAGAATACTTACAAGGGGAGATAGATTCAATGTTTGTAATGGCTCAGCCATTCCCAGTCCTTATTCAAACCGGAGTTGATTGTGTCTAGTTTGCATATCAATTCCAGCTCAGCAGTCTCTCGTTGGAGTCTGTTTTTGAAGTTTTTCTGTTGTAATATAGCCACCCGCAGGTCTGTCACTGAATGACCAGACAGGTTAAAGTGTTCTCCCACTGGTTTTTGAGTATTTTGATTCCTGATGTCAGATTTGTGTCCATTCTTTTGCGTAGAGACTGTCCGGTTTGGCAAATGTACATGGCAGAGGGGCATTGCTGGTACATGATGGCATATATCACATTGGTAGATGTGCAGGTGAACGAGCCCCTGATGGTATGGCTGATGTGATTAGGTCCTATGATGATGTCACTTGAATAGATATGTGGACAGAGTTGGCATCGGGGTTTGTTACAAGGATAGGTTCCTGGGTTAGTGGTTTTGTTCAGTGATGTGTGGTTGCTGGTGAGTATTTGCTTTAGGTTGGGGGGTTGTCTGTAAGCGAGGACAGGTCTGTCTCCCAAGATCTGTGAGAGTAAAGGATCATCTTTCAGGATAGGTTGTAGATCTCTGATGATGCGCTGGAGAGGTTTTAGTTGGGGGCTGAAGGTGACAGCTAGTGGTGTTCTGTTATTTTCTTTGTTGGGCCTGTCTTGTAGGAGGTGACTTCTGGGTACTCGTCTGGCTCTGTCAATCTGTTTTTTCACTTCAGCAGGTGGGTATTGTAGTTTTAAGAATGCTTGATAAAGTCTATCAACTTGCCATTAAGGAGTACTTAGCTAATGTAAGCTCTAATGTATTTAAATATTTTGAATGCTTTTCATGCTTCAAGAGTGTTGTTTTTATGAAATACTGACTTACGTTGATTGCTTAATTATGACACTGTAAGGGATTGCAATTTGACTCCATTGTAGATGTTGTTCATTCCGTCCACCTTGTCGGAGAATAACAGAGTTCTCACTTTTTGTTTGGGTACAGCAAATCAGATACTTTATTTTCTCTCTATCAATTGCATAGAGGGAGAGAGCTAAACAGGTCTCTCTCAACAGGTAAACAATTACAGCAAGCATTTATACCTTTTGTTACAGACAATAATGAGCAACAGCTGCATTTTGTTTATACATAGGTCATTCTGATATCTTGTTTTGCTCACTAATGTAGACTCTTAGTCTACATTCCATATTATCTACACATTATCTACACAAGGTCGCAACAACTTCTCACACAGTTCTTTCCCACTCGCCTCACACATTCCTCGCTTCTACAAATCTCGCGTTATTAGGGTTACAGTTAGCCTGACCCTTGCTAACAAACTGTCATGCATTGCAATCCCCTTCCTGTCAGTTCTTTCTCTGCTTCCACAACCCCCAGAGTTTCTATCTGTCTTTATTTCTTATACAAATTTCTATAATTCTCCACCCCTCTTCCCATTCCTAGCATATTAGACCTGATTTCTGAGTGTGCTTTAACTTTCAGACCACACACTAAAATTCTGCTGGTGAATTTTGCACACGCAAATATTTTTTCTGCATATTTAAATCAAGTGGTAGGTCACCCAGTAGACCCAATTATTGTACTTACATGCAAAATGTATGTGTGTTCAATTTGGAAGTTGTTTGAAAGTCTGTCTCCTAACATTCAATCTTACTCTGTTACTGAATACAATATTTTTAATCAAATCAGCCATAGCTACTATTCTAACAAATTTGTATACTTATGTATAATGGTTTAGAAATAGACAATTAAGTGCTCATATTTTAAAGATATTCTTCATTAAATATAATTATTACTTTTCAGGGAAAGGATGGCTATGTAATGTTTCAAAATTGTCCTAGGATGTATGATACAGAAACTGCACAGCTACTTTCTACAGTTGTTGTTAATCACTTTGAATCTATCAAGATTGTGCATGGCATCAAAAAGTGCATCTCCGGTCACCGAATGAGTTTAATTACCAAGTCCAAATCAGCATCACTAACAGGTAATTTAAAATATATCATATGAGGCACAATGGGCTACAATCCTTACTGTGGACTTCGGGCACCATTGCAATTACAAAGAATTAAGTGCATTTGTTCCTAACTTTCTAAATTTGCTGTGCAGCATTTAGTGATTTACCAAAGAATAATCTCTTTATCCACTAAAGGTAGCAATCAGGGCATATGGTCCATTGTGTGGGAATGGGACTGACCACTTTCTCCCAGAAGGTTGTCTTCTGCAGAGGGAGGGGTGGCAGGCTGCACAGGGAAGTTGAGGGAGGGAGATTTTTGAAGGGATGGAAGGATGGAGGAGGAACATAACAGACTTCAAAAGCTTAAACCCCTAAATTAGCATGAAATTCTGGTCTCCTTTGTCAGTCTTCAGTAAGAGGACTTAACATGAAGGAACAACCTAAACAAGCTAATGGACCTGTGTTTAACCACAGGGATTTGTACTCCTAATTTAGCTAGGTAATTCTGAAAATCTCACCCAGTATTTTGTTCTTTAAAGTCCTTTACCACAATCCCCAGTTTTTTAGTGTCAGTCTCTTCCAAATGAATATTAGGCAAAAGCTGCCTTCTTTAAGAATATTAATTACTTGTCTGAAGGAGAGGGTATTGTTTTTGAGACATCCTCAATTGATTCCACTCCAACTTGTAGACCTTATCTGCCAGACACTTGTGCATCCATTCAGCAACTTCAATAGGATGAAATATTAAATTCTTCTTACCTCCATAACAGTAAAAAAGACATAAAGTTGAAGTATAGAAGAGAAACCTAAAAGGTATAATTCCCTTCTGGCAATTTCACCCAGTCAGTAAAATCCTGTCAGTAATCCAGGGAGCTCTGCATTAAAATAGACTTTTCCTTTAGCCAGGGACATGCAGACTCCAGAAAGAATGGCATTATCCATAGTACATTTCATCCTTGCACAGAAAAAGTCTCTACCCATAACGGAGTAAGTTAAGGAATCCTCTAACAATCTCTTTCTTAAGTCTTTTTCAGTTTTCCCTATTTCCAAGAAACCAGAATCTGCCTTATTTACACATCATAATTCGCCTCACGATATTTCAGAGCAGATTTTCATTCAGAACCTTCAGCGTTCCATAGACAGGACATTCAGAGCATTTTTGTGAAGCAGGATATGAGTTAGCTAGATCTCTTTGCAGTAGGTACAATGTCAAGTATGCTTTAATCTCTTCCAGAAGATGGTCTTGACATTCTGTGGTTAAGCAGTCTGCTGTATGTTTTTTTGTCCAGTCCATCTAATCCTGGGAACTTTGTGGAATGTGAAGATAACTGGACATTAAAATATCCACATAGCTCTAAATTGGACAGGACAGACTGTCATATGTGCCTGTGAGTTATATGCCAAAAAATATAAACAATTTTCTAAAAAGTCTGACTCAAAACTCCATGCATCATTAGCCCTATTTGTAAGGCTGCGAAACTAATTTCTAACCTCAGATCTCACAAAGCATCTGTAAACTCTATAATGGGAATATTGTCTCTGGATTTGACCTGGCTTCTCCTGTATTACCTAAGTACTGTATACTCTATTCAGGAACACAAGCTAAAAAACTACTGTTAGCAATCAACAATTTAGGTATCAAGATAACACTACTTTGAACAGAAACCTGCATTTTGACAAAAGCATTTGTTCATGTCTCCTCCTGGATGCCCAGTTACCATTTCAGATTCACCTTCCAAAATGTGACCTCTTATCTTTTCTTCTAATCCCTTTCCTCCCCTTCCATCCCTCTTCTCCATTGCCTGTCTTTCCTTGTCTCCTGGACTCAGAGGGCCTACTTTTTCCTTTGCACCATTTTGGTGGCACAAAAGGGAGAAAACCTGGCCTTATCTCCCTGTTGGGACTACCTCCTGCATGGGGTCCTCGCTTTGGGCATTAAGGTGGCATAGCTGGCTCCCTAATCCCCTTTCCCCACCATCCCTGTCACAATAGCTGCATTGGGTACAGAGAAGAGGCATGACTTCAGCATGCTGTACTCAGGCTATCCAAAACTGGGAGGTATTATCAGCTGGTGCATGTAGAGCAGACCCCACATTGTTCTACTTGGGTCCAGGACAGAGAATCAGGAAGCCAGAACCTGATAGGCTCCCTTCTGCTGTAGCAAGCAGAATCTCAATGCATCAGAAATTCGGGCCATTTTTTTTTTCTTCCCACATATCCAGTCTCTCATTAAACCACATTTCTGTTTAATATTGTCAAAATCCACTCTCTTTACTAAATCCATGGCTAAAAACAGGTCCATTAGCTGGTCAGCTGCTTACCTTGTGTGGCCTTGCAGCCAATCAACTCTCTTTTGTGTCCAAAATGCAGTGCTGAAGTCATCTTCCTCACCTTCACCTCAAACCACGTTATTTGCCCTCTTTGAATTCCATGTTGGCTTCCTGTCTCTTATCACATCACATTCAAACTGTTCTTCCTTATCTACAGGCTCCTACATACACATATCCTTTTTCTCTCTACTCTTTCTAATCCTGCTCCTATACTGATTCCCTTTTCACACTTTTAGCTTTGTCTTCTATCAGAATGGTAGTGTGTGATGTCCCTTTTGCGCAACATATGCTAGCCTTAATTTGAGTGATGGATACATTCAAAATATCTAAAATAGCTAAATAGTTCCAGCATTCAATCTCCACGAGTCTGGGTAAAATTTGAACTAGGAAACTAAAAGTGAAAGGCAGTAGGTCATCCCATTATTAATCCCTTGAACAGTCATTAACCTCAGATTTATATATTTTAAACCTAGAGAGCTATAACGGCAGATTGGCCCACATTCTGCAAAAATTATTTCCTGGATTCTGGTATTTTCAACAAGCAAGAGAATGGTGCTTACCTTATTTGTTGATGTCTGAGCTAACATTATTAAAATATAGCTCTCTGGGTCTGCAAAGGGAGTACTCATGGTGAGCTTTGTTGAGCGTGTATTTATAAATTCCAGTTACTCATAAATAAGGCAGGTTTTTAGTATGTTAATTATTTTAATAGCTTATTCGCAGTATAGTCAGATGCGCATTTAGGTTGTTTACATGAAGAGAATTTAGTTTAATTAGCACTAACATTTCATGAATTTACCACAAGCCTTTGAAACAAGAACAGATACAAGCACATCAGTAGTTGCAGTGCCTGGCATAGAAGGAAGAATCTGTCACATTTCCAAGGAAATGAAGGAACACTTGCGACAACTAAGAATGGCAAGGAAAGAAGGGCTAAACACATTTTCCCCACTTAGCAAAGAATGAGAATTCTGACTCTGACTGACTGAAAGTGATAAATAATGTCACCAGCGATATAGAACCTGAAACCATATGAGCTGCTACTTCATTTGTTATATGTATTTTGCATATTTATTATAATTATTTAGCTTTTCCTTTCCACTGTACTTAAAATGTTCCCTTGGTTTGAGTGTTTATTCATTTGAAACAATTTAAAATAGTTCTTGCATTCATCAAATCTCTCTCTAAGAAAAAATGTAATACAACCATTTTCTTGTATTTAAAATAATATACTAATGTTTGTTCATTTTGGAAATAACTTCTGGTTGCCTTTGTTAAACTGATGTTTTTCATATTGTTGCCATTTTACATATAGCTCTACTTGTAATTATAATGTCCACTACCCATAAGTACTAGCTTATAGTGAAGCTATATAATATTTACAGTATTAAATCTGAAAGTTATTTTTGTCTACTGACATAAGCCTAACTAATACATTCATAGAGAAAATGCTTCCAGCGCATCACAGTAAAACTCAGATTATAGTAATGGTCAAAGGATGATGATAGACTGTGCTTGGCTGACTATTGCATGCCACTAAAATGTCACAAAATGGGAAAGTGTCATGTCAAATATTCATTGTTCCCTGTACGATCACCACTTAGTACCAATAAAGAAGAATCTGTACCCTCCTTAATGTACTGATGTTTCTAACTTGTCTGATATTTTACTATGATTATCCATGCTACCTGTAAAGCCTGTGAAACGAAGAAAAACTTATACAAAGGGGTGATGAACATATTGAGATGTTTCTCTAATGCATTAATTGTTTTTAATTATAAAAAGAGACTTTTTTATTCAGATGCATTTAACGACATTTCCCGTTTAGCAGGTTCTGAGACGTCTGTCACAAATGCTCAATGTAGAGCACATTCTCTTAGAAATCAAGGGGGAGCTTTTCAAAGGCACAAATGGAAGTTAAGGCCTAACTCCCAATGACTTTCATGGACAATTACATGTCTAACTGCCATTTGTGCCTCTGTTTCTCCCCATGATAATGGGTCACAGCCTGAACTAACGATGTCAATCAGCTATGGTGATTTACACCAGCTGAGGATCATACAACATTGGTGAGATATAACTTTTACTCGAATGTTGCAATTTTACCCTTTTCTTAATATCAAATGTAGTCATCCAAAACCAATGCCATAGTCTCAGCCCACTTCTGCCTTCCATCTGTGGCCATTCCCACAGAGCCAAAGGAACAGAAAGTTAGCTTAAAAAAGCCAGCTGTGATTTCCCTAAACAAGGGGTATCCTTGGCTGGTATAAAGCCAGCAAACGGTGGTATAAAGCCAGCATAGTGGAACTGACCCTTGCTAGTCCCAAGATGGCAAGAATTCAGCTTTTCTGGACCTACTTCTCTGGTGCACTGAGCACTGCTCCAGTGCATCCAATGATCTGGCCTTCTATGTTGTCAACTCATAAAGCTCATATGAATTTCAGGAGTAGTGTGTTCATAAACCAGGGGTTGAAAGGGACCACAAGGGTCATCTAACCCCCTGCCAAGATGCAGGATTTGTTATGTCTAATCTGTAAAATCTAATTTGTTGGTCTGTACAAAACCATAATTCCCCAAATTAACTTTAGACTGGGCTTGTGTACTAGCTGGTCACACTTGAAATGATCTGGCTTTGGATTTGAGCATCTTCTGTATCTGGAACTTTAAAGCCTTGCTGCCTAGTGGCATTCACAACCACACGTGAGGTGCCTAGGGTGGGATTCACAAAAGGATTTAGGTGCCTAATTCTGACTGACTTCAATGGGATTTAGGTGCCTAAATACCTTTGTGAATCCTAAGCATCCAAGTTCCCCATATAATGCAGAAGAACAGTTAAGCGCCTAAAAATGGGATTCACTAAAACCAGGCAGTTGAACTGGGGAGCCAGCTAAGTTATCCAAATAGGAAATGCAAAGGTGGAGAGGGTGTGACCTAAGCTCCAGCTATCAAAGTGAGGAGATAGGCACCTACTGCTCGGCTGGAAGGAGGAAGGATGGCACCTCTCTTTCCACTTAGGATTCACAACCACAAACCCTTCCCTGAAGTTAGGCGCTTAAGCCCAGGTAGTGGTTTTTCACAAATAAACAGGGAGGAGGAGTCCCATGTATAATTTTTAGCCTATTGGAGCAAGGGCCCTGGAACCTGTCTCTCCCATTTCTTAGGGCAGTGCCCTAACCACTAGGTTATACAGTTATTCTCATTCTTTCTGCCCAAATGTACCTATTGATACAGTTGAGCAGTGCCAGCAATGGTTAGGGCACTGTCCTGGGAGGTGGGAGAGCTAAATTCAATGCTCTACTTGACAGCATGCAGAGGGGGGAATTGACCCTTGCCGCCTACATCCTGGATGAACACTCTAACCAGCCAGCTAAAAGTGGAAAAGCATGCGACCACCTACTTGGACTGTTTTAGAGGGGCTCTGACCACACCTACCAGATTGGACCCCAAAAGATGGGGGAAGCCGTCATTTGTGAATTCTACTGCTGGATGATGTCAAGGCGGAGGTGGCTGGGAACATCCCCACCTGCTGAAATTTAGGTATCTTAGGGTCTTTAAAGGCAGAACCATAGGCACCAAGGCCTGAATCCACAAAGGGAACTTTTACCCTGAAATCATAGGCCCGACGTGAATTTAGGCACCTACAGGGTGAGGTAGGCGTTTTGTGAATTGCAGTGGAGATGGAGACTGACACCTAAATACCTTTGTAGTTCTGTGCCCTATGCACTTTAGCACAGGTGCTGACTTTTCAAACTGCCGAGGTGTGTGTGACCCCCAGCTCTGCTCCAGGCCCTGCCTCCACTCCACCCCTTCCCCCAAGACCCCACCCCTGCCCTGCCTCTTCCCACACCTGCCCCACCCCCCCGCCCCAACTCCTCCGGCCCAGTTCCGCCCCCTCCCCCCGAGGGCACCGTGTCCTCGTGCCCCCACCCCCAGCCTCTCTGAACGCCGCAATACAGTTCGCAGTGGGCGGGAGGCACTGATCCGCTGGGCCGCCAGAGGGCGGGAACTGGTGGGGGGGCTGCCGGCATTTTTTCAACGTGGTTTGCTCCAGCTCTGGAGCACTCACGGAGTCGGCGCCTATGCACTTTAGGGTTAGGCAGCAGCTAAGCAGGGTTTTGTGAATTACAATGGAGTCTAAACATTGGCCATAGCCAGGGGCACCCCAGAAATTCTTCACATGGTAGGCAGCATGCACAGCCCCTCTGGCTGTTGCAGCTCAAAGTTTCTTTTCCAGCAAAACTCCCGCTTGGAGCAAGGAAACCAAAAAGAGTCCCCCACCAAAGCATGGCAGCTGCCAAGCCCAGTGCAGGGGGCGCTAGCGCGATCCTAGGTGTTATCACCAAAACCTGTGGCATCATACCCACTGCAGCCGCTGGCCCCAGCGCCTCACCCACTATGCTACGCTCAGCCTTCACCTTCCAGTCCAGCCCACCCAGGTGCAGCGTTATTCTCCATCTCTGTGCTGTCCTGCAGCCACTGAGCATGCCCCGGGGGGTGAGCATGCCGAGGAACAGCTGAACTGCTGCCCTTCCTAGCTCTGCCCCTGCCAGTTGTATGCACCACGTGTAACCTATGTACAGCGGCAGGCCCCATTGGACCTAGAGTGGCAGTCAGGTGCCTAAGTCCCGTTGTGAATCTACCCCAAGGCTCAGATTTCACAAAGCACGTTAAGCACCCCCCCACGTTCTTTTGCAGTCAAGGAGTGTAAGCATGTGCCTTGATTTCCTAAACTTTAGCCAATGTACTGCCTGTCTGTGAAGAATACGGGTAGCTGCAGTTGTTCCGAAACAAGCTAAGGCCTGTTCAAGAAGCAATTGCATACAGTAGAAGATTTTGAGCAATGCAAGCAGAAACTTCTCCCCCAGAGAGAAATTTAAATTCAGTGCCTTAGTGATCATCTAGTAACGCTCTAAAAGCTACTGTGAGTGTCTCAGTTTGTTCCTTACTAAGATACCATGCTTTGATGAGTGTGGGTTTTCTTGTGGAACACACTACTGCAGTGTATCTAACGGTCATTAGTCTACTGGGTCTGCCGAGAAGGATGGGGAATAGCCTGCCTGCATGATATGGGGATATCTACACCGCAATTAAACACCAGTGGCTGGCCTATGTCAGCTGACTCAGGGTCAGGCTGCAGGGCTGTAAAACTGTGGGGTAGTTATTTGGGCTTGGGCTGGAGCCTAAGCTCTGGGACCCTCTCTCCTCGTAGGGCCCCGGAGTGTGGGCTCTAGCCCATATCCAACGGTCCAAACTGCAATTTTACAGCCCTGCAGCACAAACCCTGCCAGCCCAAGGTGCTTAATTGCAGTAAAGATATACCTTAGGTGAGCACACTTCATGCTGTGCAAACTTGCTAGAATAAATGTATTAAAGTATTAGGTTGCTTTTACTTTTGTTTGAATTGAAATGAAATGTGGATGGTTTCAGATAGCTGTAAATGATGTCTGACATATAAAATGGAACTAGGCTTTTGTGAAAGCCTGAGCTCCCCCCGACCCCACGCCTCATGCTTGATATATTCAAATATTTAAGAGCTGCTCCTGGACAAGAAAGGAACATTTTGTTTCTGAGAGTTTTTGCAGTATAGACTTGTGAGAGAGGATTTTAATCCTCAGTCAGTTTTCTCAGATAGCAATAGTCAGACGTTACAGCGAGCTCTAAGATTGTTTGCAGATCCTATTTTAAGGTAAAGTCTAATAAACATTATAAACAAAATTTGAAAGTAGTAGGGGTTGAACTTTACAAGACAATAAACCAGAAGCACTTGAATACTATGATGATGCACTCTACAGGAATGTTTATAAATAAATGATTAGACATGCTTTAGCTTACAACGCAGGGAGATGGACTATATAGCCAAGGTCCAGACTCCAGAGAAAATAATACAAAAATAGTAACAATAATGACAATAAGTAAATAAAAAGTTTTTGTGGTTCGTTCAAAAGCGGCTGGTGATCCAGATTTGGCTCCCAGTTCCCCTGTTGGCTACCCCTGAACTAGATAATGCAAAAAGGCCCTTTCAACTCTATTAGGAATAAATTTTAGCCGACATGTAGGTCCAGTCCAACTCCCATTTAAGTCAATGGGACCCTTTATCCTGTCTTTAATGGGAGCTGTATCAGATGCTGGAGGAAATAAATTCCTATCATGTCATATCTTTTGGCTGTCCTATACCTTGCACTACTTAATTGTGATTTTCTCTCACTCTCGGTGTTACTGCCTACATCTTGCTAGTGCTGTTGCACTTTAATTAGATTACTGACATGGCCATCTAAAGCACAGGTAATTTAATTTGGAACATCTGATTGTAGCTTTAAAAGGAGCTGGTGATTCCAGGTAGCAGAAGGTAATGGTCACAAATCAGTAAAACATCCATTAAGTTCTAATGTCTGAGCCTTTCCTCCTGCCTTAGGCATTCCAAGGGCCAGATCCTGGCTTAGGCTCAGACCTCTCTATGCCACTGCAGCAGCCAAAGTGGATTTAAAAGTGCTGTAAGCTTCTTCCTCTAGTCCAGGAATCCTCAGATGACTTAGAACCAGTGTCGCTGGCTTTGTACCTGGTGTTAGCAGGGAGGGGAGTGTGCAGTCAGAGCACACTGTGCTCTGGGAATGTAACAGCCCCTAAAGGGTGTAACTCAGCAGCTACAAGGTTCTAAGGGCTAGAGTCACAAGGGGAACTTAAGCACCAAAAGGGTCAGGTAAGCACTGAAGTCCAACATTTAGGCACTACTGGCATTCACAAACTACCTCTCAGTTTCTGCCTAACGCTAGAGGTACTTAAAAGACCAGGAGGCTAGAGCCACAAAGGGATTTAGGTGCCTAACTGCTGCAGTAAGCACCTAAATCCAAATTTTAAACCCTTAACCACCCATTCAGCTGTCTCCTACCCCATAGGTGCTTCAATTCCCCGTGGTAAAGACTCCTCAGTTGCAAATTTCTGCTGGTGGGCATATGCATGCCCTCTCAGTGCTGATGCCCAGTGACTAACTCATGTCTCAATCTCAGTCACTCCTGCTGAAGCTGTTCCACTTTGTATGGAATACTAGAGTATTCATTATAGCAGGGACTGCAGGAATGACCAGTGAATCACCGGGGAACAGCCAGCAATGGAAAGCAAATTTCCTGACTTGGTTCTTGTGTTTTAACCATTACACCACATTGCTTTCTTAAACAGCTTTAAGTAACATTACAAACAAAAACTGTAAACTTGGGGACATGGTAGACTAGTGCCTTTCACTTCTATAGTCCTGAATGCCAATCACTGGCCAGATCGCCAATCAACATGAGTTGATGATGTTATTTTAATTTTAATTCCTAGTTGTGTAGCTTACATAATTGTCACCCAGTTTGTCATGGCTGGCTGTCTGCTCAAGAAACACTCCACTGGCAGAGCTGTATGCAGAAGCTTTCACAGAGGAAGCCTATGCTGTTTAAGCCAGTTATACTAATCACTCACTTTTATGTACACTAAATTCATTCAGCAATCTTTTAAAAAGAGAAAGAGCAAGATTACCAGAAAACCATGCTTTAACATCCTTCATGAAAGAAAACCAGGCAGGGCTGTAGAGTGCCTATAACATTAATTCATTGCAGACACTACCCAGATATCTCTTCTTGAAAGGATATAATATAAAGTTACCATATTCTTCCCTCCTCCAGTTTTATTCAAATCATTCCAGAACCAAATTAACTTTTGCAAGATTAAATGCATGGAGATAAAGCCATGGGCAAGGTAACCACAATCTTAGGGCAGGTCTTCACTATGGGGGGTTGGGGGGGTCGATTTAAGATACGCAAATTCAGCTATGCGAATAGCGTAGCTGAATTCGACGTATCGGAGCCGACTTATCCCGCTGTGAGGACGGCGGCAAAATCGACCTCCGCGGCTCCCCGTCGACAGCGCTTACTCCTACCTCTGCTGGTGGAGTAAGCGCGTCGATTCATGGATCGATTGTCACGGCCCGACGAGACGCGATAATTCGATCCCTGAGAAATCGATTTCTACCCACCGATTCAGGCGGGTAGTGTAGACCTAGCCTTAGTATGTGTTTCTAATTAGAATATGTCTTTAAGACACGGGCAGATGCCATACAATGACTGGTAATAAGTCATTAAACTCAAACAACTAAAAGTATCTACAGCCCCTTGGATTTAAAGGTTTTGTGTCTCACATTTTGATTGTAGGTTTAAAGAATGTTTCTTTAGTGGTAACTAAATTATATGAAGACTTGATATCCCTAGAAAGAGATCATTGTAGGATTTTGCAAAGGTTTTCCATTTTGCACTTCCTCAGTAAATGAAGACAGTGATATAGACTATTTTATGTCAGAAAGTACCCAACCTCATTCATTTTACAGAAATTCGCTTATGTATATATCCTTCCCTTTACTAATTCTGAGTTCCATCCGCTAGTTCAGAAATTTTACAGTATGCTGCAACATTACAAATTTTAAAACTCCAAATTTTTATGACACAGTAAGTGGGATTTCATGCCACTAACTCAATAGGAAAACAGAATGAGTTGGTCCACCTTTTATTGGCTGCATTTACACATTCCTCTTCCGCCTTGTGGTAGAGGAAAATAAGGACATGTGGAGCACATTTAAGTGATTGCCTGATTTACATTTTAACTTCCAGTAAGGCATGCAGAGATCCTCCTGCTGGAAACAAAATAGTTTGATTGGAAATAGAACAGATTACCGTGACGCACTCTCCCTAGAGCAAAATCTCAGCCTTAAGTATAATGTAACTAGTGTGATTGCTACTGTTTAAAAATGGAACAGTTTTATCAGCTCACTATAAACAATCCATTTGTATTGTTCTTTTTATCTAGCAATAACATCAATGCTAAGGACTAAATTACAGCTGCTTGAACAGGGACGTGTTGGAGGCAATGAAGATGCAGGAGGCCTTTCCTCATTCCAATGTACTCATGCAAGGGGCAAACGTGTAAGCATTAGGAGTGCAAGTTGTGGGAAGGAGTTTAGTACTGCTGGTGGCTCTGGGGAAGGAGTGGTATTTGGTTTAGAAAAGGCCACCGTTCCCATCAAGTAGCCTGTGTAGGAGGAAGGGTGGTGGTTGGCTGCCCATTCTGAAAAGATGTTCTCATTGCATCAGCATTCCTTGAGATTGCGCAGGTAGTGGTGCACCTCTGACTACACCCTAGCTCAACTCAGACCCCTAAGAGGCAGAATTGAGCCCTAAAAAGTTATCGCCCCCATCCCTTTTTGCCCACCCCTGCACACTCTCAAAAGACATTTTTAAAGTGCAAACCTAGCACCTGGATATGGGGTATTTACTGTCTGCAATTGCAGCTTTTAGCTTTTTATTTTCCATTAACAAAAAGAAAAATGGCAGTTTGGGTTCCCCTGGCTCTACTAACTGTTTGGGAATAGTTTCCACCTAATTAAAGAATGATTTTGGGAACCTATAAAGAGATCTGTCTGGCATTTTCCCTGCCCAGGCTACCTCTGAGGTATCTCCACAGACAAGGGTGAAGCAGTCAGTTATATAAGAATCCCCAAATAACAGAAGAATAGATGAAATCTATGGTAGAATTGCCTCAAGTAAGTGCGATACATATCACACAAGATAAACATCTTGAAGGAATCTGGAACTCCTGCCGTCCCTGACAAATCTAGAGAGACAAGGGTGGTGCTTTCAAGCTAACACAGAGCTCTTTTTCAGGTCTCACTACCAGAAGTTGGTCCACTAAACGCTATTACCTCACCCACCTTGTCTCTCTAATATCCCGGCACCGACCTGGTTACACCATCATCGCATACTGAAAAATCTAGGTTGTTTGCAGAAATAAAGAAATAAGTTGTGGGACCAGACTTAATACATGATTTTGTATTAACAACACACTGACCACTGCTGTAATAGAGATTAGATTAGTCAGTCCCCCATATTTCTTCTGGTCATACAGTTCGACCTCATTTCAAAGCATCATATGTGTATTTTTAAACAGTAACATTTTACATTTATTACCAACAACATGCTGAAAACAGTTTTTCCACTGACAGTATCATCATCATGCAGATACTTAGGCTTGGGTGGCAAGTGCATGCCTGGGACGGAAGCCGTGGGGGGGGGTGTGTGCGAGGGCGGCAGTCAGGCAGCCTTCGGCGGCATGCCTGCGGGAGGTCTGCCGGTCTCGCGGCTTCGGTGGCTATTCCAGGATCAGCAGATCACCCACAGAAATGCCGCCGAATCTGCATGACTGCTGTGCTTGGGGTGGCAAAAAACATACAGCTGCCCCTGCCAGTGCCCTAGCACAAATCAGGCAGACTCACCCAGAATCTTAAGGTTCTTGGTCCCTCAGCAGTGTAAGCAATAGGATCACAAGCCACATACCCATTGACACTGGTGGTTTCACACCATCCCAGAGCTTATTTGCTGCCTTGGAAACATTCCACTCATTTTCTTTTTGACAGCAGTCAGCAAAAGAGCTCCTTGCCGTCACTAACTCTTCTCTGTCCTTTCCAGCTTCAGCGGCATGGGGGATCCTTTACTCTCTGCTCTCCAGGCTTTTTTCACAGTTCCTTCATCATTGCTGTCCTGAGAGTGCCAACAAGACTCGGGAAGGAAACTGCTGTAGCCTGACCACTACTTTGATTGCTAACAGAGTTGCCAGGTGTCCAGTTTTCAACTGGAATGCCTGGTCGAAAAGCGATCCTGGCTGCTCCGGTTAGCACTGCTGCCCAGGCCGTTAAAAGTCCAGTCAGCAGTGCTGTGGGGCTAAGGCAAGCTCCCTGCATGCTGTGGCTTTGTGTGGCTCCCGGAAGCAGCAGCATGTCCCCCCTCTGGCTCCTACACATAGGGGCAGCCAGGGGGCTCCGCACGCTGCCCCCGCCCCAAGCTCCGGTTTTGTAGCTCCCTTTGGCTGGGAAACATGGCCAATGGGAGCCAGTGCCTGTGGATGGGGCAGTGATCAGACCCGTCTGGCCGCGTCTCCGCATAGGTGCTGGAGGGGGGAAACATGCCCTTTCTTCTGGGAGCTGCTTGAGGAAGCGCTGCCAAGAGCCTGCACCCCTGACCCCCTCTTGGCCTCCAACCCCCTGACCCAGCTCTGATCCCCCTCAGGCCCTCCGAACCTCTTGGTCCCAACCCAAAACACCCTCCTGCACCCCAAACCCCTCATCCCCAGCCCCTTCCCTCACACCCCCAATCCCTCATCCCCGGCCCCACACTAGAGCCCACATTCCCAACCGGCGCCTCCCCCCCCACCCCACCGCCTCAGCCTGGAGCTTCCTCCCATACGCCGAACCGCTTGGCTCCACCCCCCAGCCCAGAGCATCCTCCTACACCTCCAAGCCCCTCATCCCCAGCCCCACCTGAGTCTACAGCCCCGCAACCCAACTGCCTTCCCCAGCCTGGAGCCCCCCCTCCCGCACTCTGAACCCCTCAGCCCCAGCCTGGAGCCCCTTCCTACACCCCAAATCCCTCATCCCTGGCCCCACCCCAGAGCCCGCAGCCCCAACTGGAGCTCTCACCACCCACCCACACCCCAACCATCTGGCCCAGCCTGCAGTCCCCTCCCACACTCTGAACCCCTCAGCCCCAGCCTGGAGCCCCCTCCTACACCCCAAATCCCTCATCCCTGGCCCCACCCCAGAGTCCACAGCCCCAGCCAGAGCCCTCACCCCTCCTGCATCCCAAGCCACTGCCTCAGCCCGCCACACCCTGAACTCCTCATTTCTGGCCCCACCCTGGAGCCTGCACCCCAAGCCTGAGCCCTCACCCCCTCTCCCACACCCCAACCCCCTGAGCCATCCTGGTGAAAATGAGTGAATGTGGGTGGGGAGAGCCAGCCACAGCGGGAGGGGGGGAAATGGCGTGAGTGGTGGGCGTGGCCTCAGAGAAGGCATGGTGCGAGGGGGGGCCTCAGAGAAGGGGCGGGGTAGTAACAAAAAGTAAATTTCCCTCTGTTGATACGCACACCTTCTTGTCAACTGTCTCATCCACCCTGACTGAATTGGCTTCATTAGCACTGACCCCCCCCCACTTGGTAAGGCAACTCCCATCTTTTCATGGGCTGTATAGTTATACCTGCCTCTGTATTTTTCACTCCATGTATCTGATGAAGTGGGTTACAGCCCACAAAAGCTTATGCCCAAATAAATTTGCTAGTCTCTAAGGTGCCACACGGACTCCTTGTTGGTTTTGCTGATACAGACTAACAGGGCTACCACTATGAAACCTGTTTTATAAATGTATACATGGAACCCCATGGTGCCACCCTACAGATGACTGTAAGTGGTATGTGCCTAAGGCATGCCACTAAAGACATCTTAGCCCTCTAGTGAAATGTGCCCTAATTCCTTCAGCAACAGGGACTGAAGCTAAAGTGTAAGCCTCGTGAATGCACATCCTATCCCATTTTGATAGTGAGATGTGATTGCTTGACCCTTTTGCTTGTCAGCATAGGACCTCCTAAATTGGTTAGTCCTATTAGGAAAATAAGATAAAGACCTTTTGCATCTGAAGTATGAAGCCTGTTTTCTCCTGCATGTACATGTGGCCTTGGAAAAAACACTGGCAGGTTACCTGACTGGTTAATGCAATATTCAGATATCACCTTAAGCAGGAACTTCAGATGAAGGCTTAGCACCACCTTGCCCTTATGAAAAACAGTAAAATGGGAGGGGGGTGGGAAATGCTGAGGGTGTGTAGTTCACTCACTCTTCTAGCAGGTGTTACTGATATAGCGAAAACAGTTTTAACTTGAGATATGAAATAAAGAACATTCTGTCATTGGTTTAAATGGAAGATTCATTAGCTGACCATACTGAGGTCTCATACTGCAGAAGGGACTTGGGTAGATGTTACTCATCCCTTTCATAAATCACTTAGACTCATATGTGAATACAGATTTCTTATCACTAAGAGTGTAGTACAGCACCATGGTTGCCAAATGCACCTTAACTGATGATAGAGAGACCTAAAAGTTTCAGCTGTAGCAGATCTGGAATGGTGGTTGGGATAATATTATTACTTTTTGCCCAGGTGTTCCATTTCAGGTTATAACTTACATGTTGATTCTCTCCTCCAGATAATAGGACATGTACCTCTAGAGAGGTAGGTTGCTCTCAGTCTATCCCAGTCCATCAGGTGTAGCAAATATAGGTCTGGGTGATAAGACGTCCATTCTGTTGAATCAACAGATCTAGAATAAAAGGGACAGATTGACAAAACTCCCGTCCATAGATAAAGGAGGTCTGGGAACTATTGTCCTAGCCATGCCAGAGCCTCCAGAATTACTTTGGCTCTGTTCTGTTTTGTCTTTCTTATCACCTTCTGGATGAGGTGAAATGGGGGAAAGAGAAGACCCTCTCTCCAGCTTTTCAGGAATGCATCCAAGATGGATTAGTGTTCGCTTACTGGTTTTGAGCAAAATCTGGGCCTTTTTGCTGGTTTCAAAGAGATCTACCTCTGGATGACCCCCTTGGAGTCAAAGATCTTGCACATTAATGGTCACTTGTGCAGTTCTGATGCATCTCTGCTCAGCTTGCCTATCAGACTGTTGTCTTTCCTTGTCAGATGTACAGCCACTGGGTAGATGTCATACTGAATAATACTGTTCCCACAAAGCCACTGCTTCCCTGCTTGTTTATATAACATACCACTGTCTATAATGTCCTGTATTGTCTATAATGACTTGTACCACCAGGTGATGTAAGCGAGGTGGAAGAGATTTGTGAACCCAACATATTGCTCTGAGTTCTAACACACACATACACTTTTTCTTTTCTTGGGAATTTCAGTGGCCATACACTATCAAATTGTTGAAGTGAGCACTCCAGCCCAGGCTAAATGCATCTGTGGTTTGTGTAGCTGATGATGCTTGGGGGGTTGAAAGCCACTCCTTTCATAACACTGAGCCGCTGGAGTCCACCATGGCAAAGACAGGAGCTCATTCTTTAGTATGATTAAGGCTACGATTTAGTCACAGAGGTCATGGAAATCACGGAATCCGGTCAGGAGCTGCAGGGTCCCCTACTGTGGTGGGGAACCCTCAGAGCTCCTGGCTGCTGTGGTGGTGGGGAGCCCCAGAGCTGCCTGTGGCAGGGGTTACTGGTCACCGCGGGAGGTGGAGGAACCCCCAAGCTCCCGGATGCCATGGGCGGCAGGAAACCCAGGTGCTCCTGGCCACGGGGGAATCCCTGAGCTCCCAGCTGCCACAGCTGTGGGTGAACCCCAAGCACCCAGCTGCTGCGGGCCCTTGGAGCTGGGGGGGTACCCTGAAGCTCCTGGCTGACATGGGAGGTGACGGTATCCCAGAGCTCCTGGCCCCCATGGGCAGCAGGGGACCCCCAGAGCTGCAGGCAGCAAGGGGTACCCCACAACCCCAAGCTGCTGCAGGCAGCTCCTAGCCCCTGCGCAGCTTCCCCACTTCCGGTGGTGTGGGGACCCCCAAATCCCCATTTTTGTCATGGATATTTTTAGTAAAAGTCACGGACAAAAAGGAAAAATTTACAGAAGCCGTGACCTGTCCGGGACTTTTACTAAAAATATCCGTGACAAAAATCTTAGCCTTACATATGATCGATGATACAGACCTACTGTCTACGTTCTGTCTCTAATTCTTTGCCAGTGAATGCTGGAGATATCTCTTTTTGAGTCGGGTGTAAAGTGTTATATATGTGGCTGAGGTTACAGGGTCCATTGATCTGAAAAGATGACTGAATATTGCAGCAGCAGGACTAAAGCTGATTGAATCTTTGCTAGCTCTTTTTTTGGTCAGGAATGCTTTGCCAATTTGGGAGTCCAGTATTGCCCCTATGATAGGAATCCTCTGTGCAAGTCTCAATAATGATTTTCCCCAGTTCATCCTTAGGTCTAACTTCTTAAATAAGGTGCATGTGTAAGCCATGGTTTGCAATACATTTTTCTGCTGCTGATGCTTTGATTAGCCAGTTGTAAGTACAGGTGTACAGAAATCTCTTTTCTCAGTAAGTGCACTGATGGGTATTGTTTCCTCGGATATGTGAACAATGGTGCACCATTCTGGGTTACTGGTATATTCCTAAAAGGGCTGGCTGTAGATCTCATGTCCTTCATGCTCTCATGGACCACATCTGTTTAGTCTTTGTTTCTGGAGGGAGTCTGATGATCTAAGCCAGGGGTCGGCAACCTTTCAGACGTGGTGTGCCGAGTCTTCATTTATTCACTCTCATTTAAGGTTTTGCGTGCCAGTAATACATTTTAACGTTTTTAGAAGTTCTCTTTCTATATGTTTATAATATATAACCTATTGTTGTATGTAAAGTAAATAAGGTTTTTAAAATGTTTAAGAAGCTTCATTTAAAATTGAATTAAAATGCAGAGCCCCCGGACCGGTGGCCAGGACCTGGCAGTGTGAGTGCCACTGAAAATCAGCTCACGTGCCGCCTTTGGCACGCGTGCCATAGGTTGCCTACCCCTGATCTAAGCCATATGTATCATCTGAGAGAGGTGGCAGAAGCAGCTGCTCTGGCTAGAGTGTCAGAGGCAAAAAAATAACCCCCTTAAACCATGTTTTGCAATAAGCTGTCCTTCAGAAGGATTGTACAACTACCATCATCTTTTCCCAGAAATGGTATTAGTGGCATGTGACAACAACTTGATAATTAGCCACTCTTATACCAAGCATAGAAGAAAATACCCATCCCATCCATCCTTCTTGCTTTTTCAGAAGGTGTGGAGTGAATCTAACCACAGTAGATTGGACAGTAGCCTCTGGGCAAGTGTGAAAAAACAAGAAACTTTCATGTGGCAATTGGTATAATTTATCCATCTTTTTTACACTGACTGAGGAGATGCAGGAGTAGACCATACTGCTTTTGTCAGTTGCTACAGACTTACCAGAAGTGTAATTCTGTTTTTGGACGGAGAACCAACAATTCCAAAGATTGGGTTAAAAGAACAGGAGTACTTGTGGCACCTTAGAGACTAACAAATTTATTTGAGCATAAGCTTTCGTGGGCTACAGCCTACTTCTTCGGATGCATAGAATGGAACATATATTGAGGAGACATATATACACATACAGAGAGCATGAAAAGGTGGGAGTTGTCTTACCAACTCTGAGAGGCCAATTAAGTAAGAGGAAAAAAACTTTTGAAGTGATAATCAGGATAGCCCAGTACAGACAGTTTGATAATAACTGTGAGAATACTTACATGGGGAGATAGATTCAATGTAATGGCTCAGCCATTCCCAGTCTCTATTTAAGCCTAAATTAATCTAATTTGCATATCAATTCAAGCTCAGCAGTTTCTCGTTGGAGTCTGTTTTTGAAGCTTTTTTGTTGCAAAATTGCCACCCGCAGGTCTGTCATTGAATGACCAGACAGGTTAAAGTGTTCTCCTACTGGTTTTTGAATGTTATGATTCCTGATGTCAGATTTGTGTCCATTAATTCTTTTGCGTAGAGACTGTCCGGTTTGGCCAGTGTACATGGCAGAGGAGCATTGCTGGCACATGATGGCATATATCACATTGGTAGATGTGCAGGTGAACGAGCCCCTGATGGTATGGCTGATGTGATTAGGTCCTATGATGATGTCACTTGAATAGATATGTGGGCAGAGTTGGCATCGGGCGTTGTTGCAAGGATAGGTTCCTGGGTCAGTGTTTTTGTTCAGTGATGTGTGGTTGCTGGTGAGTATTTGCTTCAGGTTGGGGGATTGTCTTTAAGCGAGGACAGGTCTGTCTCCCAAGACCTGTGAGAGTGAGGGATCAACTTTCAGGATAGGTTGTAGATCTTTGATGATGCACTGGAGAGGTTTAGTTGGGGGCTGAAGGTGACAGCTTGTGGTGTTCTATTATTTTCTTTGTTGGGCTTGTCTTGTAGGAGGTGACTTCTGGGTACTCGTCTGGCTCTGTCAATCTGTTTTTTCACTTCAGCAGGTGGGTACTGTAGTTTTAAGAATGCTTGATAGAGATCTTATAGGTGCTTGTCTCTGTCTGAGGGATTGGAGCAAATGTGGTTGTATCTTAGAGCTTGGTTGTAGACAATGGATCGTGTGGTGTGTCCTGGATGGAAGCTGGAGGCATGTAGGTAAGTATAGCGGTCAGTAGGTTTCCGGTATAGGGTGGTATTTATCGCTTATTAGCACAGTAGTGTCCAGGAAATGGACCGCTTGTGTGGATTGATCTAGGCTGAGGTTGATGGTGGGATGGAAATTATTGAAATCATGGTGGAATTCCTCAAGGGCTTTTTTTCCATGCGTCCAGATGATGAAGATGTCATCAATGTAGTGCAAGTAGAGTAGGGACGTTAGGGGTCGAGAGCTAAGGAAGCGTTGTTCTAAGTCAGCCATGAAAATGTTGGCATACTGTGGGGCCATGCAGGTACCCATAGCAGTGCCGCTGACTTGAAGGTATATATTGTCCCCAAATGTGAAATAGTTGTGGGTGAGGACAAAGTCACAAAGTTCAGCCACCGGGTTAGCTGTGACATTATCGGGGATACTGTTCCTGATAGCTTGTAGTCCATCTTTGTGTGGAATATTGGTGTAGAGGGCTTCTACATCCATAGTGGCCAGGATGGTGTTTTCTGGAAGATCACCGATGGATTGTAGTTTCCTCTGGAAGTCAGTGGTGTCTCAAAGATAGTTGGGAGTGCTGGTAGCGTAGGGCCTGAGGAGAGAGTCCACATAGCCAGACAATCCTGATGTTAGGGTGCCAATGCCTGAGATGATGGGGCGTCCAGGATTTCCAGGTTTATGGATCTTGGGTAGCAAATAGAATACCCCTGGTCGGGGTTCTAGGCATGTGTCTGTACAGATTTGTTCCTGTGCTTTGTCAGGGAGTTTTTTTTTAGCAGATGGTCTAGTTTCTTTAGGTAATCCTCAGTGGGATCAGAGGATAATGGCCTGTAGAATGTGGTGTTAGAGAGCTGTCTAGCAGCCTCTTGGTCATATTCCAATTTATTCATGATGACGACAGCACCTCCTTTGTCAGCCTTTTTGATTATGATGTCAGAGTTGTTTCTGAGGCTGTAGATGGCATTGTGTTCTGCATGGCTGAGGTTATGGGGCAAATGATGTTGCTTTTCCACAATTTCAGCCTTTACACGTTGACGGAAGCACTCTATGTAGAAGTCTAGTCTGTTGTTTCGACCGTCCGGGGGAGTCCACACAGAATCCTTTTTTTGGTTATGCTGGTAGGGAGGATTCTGTGGGTTAGTATGCTGTTCAGAGGTATGTTGGAAATATTCTTTGAGTCGGAAACGTCGAAAGTAGGATTCTAGGTCACCGCAGAACTGTATCATGTTCGTGGGTCTGGAGGGACAAAAGGAGAGACCCCGAGATAGGACAGACTCTTCTGCTGGGCTAAGAGTATAGCTGGAAAGATTAACAATATTGTTGGGTGGGTTAAGGGAACTACTGTAGTTGCTCCTTGTGGCATGTAGCAGTTTAGATAGTTTAGTGTCTTTTTTCCTTTGTATAGAGGCAAAGTTTGTGCTGTAAATGGCTTGTCTAGTTTTTGTAAAGTCTATCCATGAGGAAGTTTATGTGGAAGGTTGGTTTTTTATGAGAGTATCCAGTTTTGAGAACTCATTCTTAATCTTTCCCTGTTTGCTGTATAGGATGCTGATCAGGTGGTTTCGCAGTTTCTTTGAGTGTGTGTGACAGTCTCTCAGCATAGTCTGTGAGATATGTAGATTGTAATGGATTTTTTACCTTTAGTCCTTTTGGTATGATGTCCATCTGTTTGCATTTGGAAAGGAAGATGATGTCTGTCTGTATCTGTACGAGTTTTTTCATGAAGTTGATGGATTTCCACTCCATACGGCTAAAGATTGGGTTAGAAGTCTCGACTGTCACAGAGGGGATCTTCAATGCATTTGCCATCCTGTCAACTAATCTGTGAAATAGTACTGCATCCTCAGAGCTAGGCACTACTGGAGTCATCTCCACATTTCCACCTGGAAAACTCGGATCCTTCTGTTCAGGATCCATTTGCTGCTATTCCTCAGGCTTCTCTGGCTCCCCCTCTTCTGAGAGTATGTCTGGTATGAGGATAGGTAATTGCTCTTTCTTTATATATTCCAGACAAATCCAGGAGTGTCAGATCTGATGATGGAAATCTTGCCTGCACTCTTGGAGAGGGAAGATTTCTAGTAGAATAGCGATTTTCTGAGGAATGTCTGGGAGAGGGCCATCTAGCCCAGGGGGTACATGCTAATTGCTAATCCACCCAGAAATCTATGCTTAGTTCCATTCCACAGTATCTGTCATGGTATGGATCTTCTGCATGTTTGTTTTGCAGAATATCTGTCCTTATGAAAAGCCCTATCTGGCTAACTAGGGTGTTCAGCCTCCACTTCTGATTAAGGATTCAACCTTGGATTCAACTCCAATAGTAGATGAGAGATCAGTGATCTCGGGGACAGAATAGAAAAGGTCTATAGCATCTTACCAGGAGACCCATGGAAGCATAAGGTGATTATTCATGAAGCTTCTCCACCCTTCTTTTCTTCTCTGGAGGAGAATCAATAGTATGGGGAACTAAAGTTCTTCTCTAAATTATGTTTGTGTTGAGGATCTGGATGGATAGGAGCAACAAATATCATAGTCAGTTGTTGAGGCGGCTCGGAATGGAGAGCTGGGTTAAGAATATCCAAAATGTTCATTTTCTGCTTCATTATAAGATCAGAATCCTTCTGTTTTGATACAGAAGATCTGATGGTCTAGGATCCGTACATAACGGCTCTGTAACATCCACTGAGTGCACTTTTTGGCTCTGCAGACAGATTCTATCTTGTGCACTGTCTTTTCGCAGAGCCAAAGTGACCGGATCCAATCGTGTCCCTCCCATATATTGACTTGGCTCACAGAGGCTCTCACCTGTGTGGTTTCTCTGCTTTTCAATTTTGGATCCAATCCTTTAGGATCATTCTTGGGTACTACAGATTTCTTGGAATTTTGAAACCTTCTACAAAGTTTTGTCCAGCTTCTTGGCCCTAGAAGCATCAGGAGATGATGCTGGTCTATGCTCGCTCATGGATCCAAGAGATATGCCAGATCTGGAAGGCCTGGCTGCCAGAGCCTCCTGCAGATGCACTGCTTGAAGTCTATTCTGACATTCATTCCAAGCCCTCGGGGTGAAAATACTGCAGACTAAGCTTCTGGAGGGAGTCTGTCTCTCCCCAAGGCAGGTTAGGCATCATGTGTGAGCATACAATGCCAGAGCAAACAAGGGACATGAGGCACGCCTCTTGAATCCTGGCCTCTTAATCTTCAGATCCACAATCAGATCCTAATAGCAGAACCGAAGTTCTAACCACAAACTATTAAAACTACTGTTTAAAATACCTTTTTTCTTTTTAAAGGAAATAAAACTGATCATTAACACTAAAAATCTAACTATACTAAAATCTAATCTAATGAGAATGATAAAGGTGTAGAAGGCACCACCTAACGATAAGAATTCAGGCCAAGGACCTAGAATGCTTCCTGATCTGCCAGCTGGATTTTGAAAGGAACTGAAGCAGCCAGAGCATCCACCTCTCTTATAGAGCCTCACCCTCAGAATGTTCGTGAACAGTGAGGAAAGGGGCAGGAGGAGGTGTGAGCACGCTCCAGCAGCACTGCTATCGAAAGGTCCATTGTCAGAGCTGCACCAGATGTGCAGCCCATGAATGGCAGTCTGCAGAGGGCACTCGACGCACTGACAGTGTTCAGGAATTTTTGCATAAGGAACTTCAAAGGAATAAATTCTGCCTTCAAATGCCTTGACTCAACTCCCAGTGACTTGAATGGGAATTACATGAATGCATCAGATGGCACAATCTGATCCTATAAAAAGCGGTTTTGAATTCCAATTTAATTCTCTCCTGCTGATAGGATTTCTTTGAGAAGCAAGCCCTGGACTTTTTGTTACTAAGTACATATCTACTAACAAGTCCAGGATCATTCTTCGGATCATATTTGTTGGCCTGTTCAGCATTTTTTCTCCAGAATATATCAGAAATGAAGCTGTTTGTCCCATAAGATTTGACTGTTAATTTTTAATTAAAGAAGCTTAATGAAATCCCATCATCAGCCCAGATACCCCTGCAACCCAATTTTAGGAACAATTTCCCCTCTGATAATAATTTAAATATAAAAATACAATCAAGTAAAAAGTATAGTGTCCTAGATTAAAGATTATAGTTTACAGCTAAGCTTTCACTGCATAATGCAGGAAAGTAATTCCCAAGAGCACTGTTTACTTTATTGTTGGATGTTAATGTACGCTTACCAGAATTAAATTACTAAAGTTAGATAAATGCTAAAGAAACCTGCATGTTTCTAATCCAGTGGATCTTCAGATTTTTCCCTTTTTAAAATCATTGGGATTACACAAGTATAACTATAGGCAGAATTTGGCCATATGTGCACTACAGGAAATATGAGCAAATTAATTTCAGAAGATGTTGAAACCCCCCCTCCATTAGAGCATCCTATACAGTAATGGCTAAAGTTTGCAAAGGCAGAGGTCCAATTGTTCCACTCCTTAATCAGAGGATTGTGTGTGAACAACAGGCGGGAAAGGGCCTCCACAAGGAGAGCTCCTTACCTTTAGACTGCACCTTGGCCTTGCATGCCAAGCGTGACAGCCCCCAGAATGTCTCCCCCCATCCGAAGTATTTCCCCTCACTCCCCCCTGACACAAACCTCAGAAAAAAGTGGGAGGGAGGTGGGAGCGTGTGTGAAAAACTCAGACTTCTGCAGTCCACACTTGACAGTGACCCACACCCCTTTCCACCTAAACAGTTGGAACTTCAGAAGGGTTTCTACAGGGTTGAGGGAACATACCATGAAGGAGACAATCCCTGCTCCCCTACGCCCACAAGTGAGGTATGAAGTCTCCATGTTGTCTAGGGAAGTGCTGGGGACCATGTGGATGTGGAGTAGAAACTTTCTTTCAGATTCCTGCTCTTGTTGCCAATGCTCTTTTGATGCCCAAACAGGTTAGCCTTTTACTCCGAAGATGAATTAATTGTTCACAGCGGGCTTTTTATGACAAGCCATTTCAGCTCTGAGTTGCTTTTTTATTTTTAGCTCTTTTGCAGGCTTGAAAAAACAATTAAGCGAAACATAAAAGGTGCTGATGGCACTGGAAACTCAGTTTTTCCATTTAGCCAGAGAAGAGGCACCTGCTAGGGAGTGGTAATGTGAGCTTCCTCATACTCGCTAATATTACAAGAGAAACCAAAGCGATCGATTTAGCTTGAAGACAGGAGCAGGAGCCAAACACGTCACAGTGCTAATGCTGGTGCTGACAATTACTCCCTCTGTGGCACTGGGAGAATCAAACTCTCAGCTCCATTTCCCCCGGTGTAAAGGGGGGTCCTGTTGTGAGGATTCATTCTAATACAGAAAAAGCTTTATTGCGAAGCAGTTAGGATTGCCACATCCCCACCCACAAAAGAGACTGAAATGTTCAAGTAAGCTCCCTAACTGTCCATACTCGATTCTCCTCTTCCCTGCCCCTCGAGTAAACACCTGGCCATTAGCACAACTACCTTTTACAACAGACCACACAACATAGCCTAACCTCTGCTCCTCTTTCACCCTTTTACACACCTCTTACCCAGATTACTTTTCCCCGGCACTATGGTGTAGGAGTTGGTTGTGTTGGGCAAGAGTAGTTTGTTAAAAAGAGATGAGTGCATGCAGAGAGTAAGGGCCTGTGATGCTTCAGGGGTTCATCCAGACCAGGAAAGGGTTGTGTCATGGTTTGCCCTGTAACGCAGGGTGCTTGTGGCTGTGCAGCTTTGGCTGAGAGCCCTGCCGCCAGTAGCATGCTCACAGCACAGTGGTATCACCCTGGCTTCCATCAACCTGGTTACTCCTTTCAGGGTGACCCCCACAGCCCTTCCTATCCTGGGTCTCCCCAAAACCATCTCCCCTGCAGCATCCAGTCCCTCTCACTGCCCTCACAGGAGTTAAACTTGCTACCTTCAAAGAGACAGAATACACACAAGCCTGCTAGATAAGCTGAGGGTTTTACTCTTTAGTTTAATACACAGCACTGAGGTGATTTTGTAAACGTAAAACAAGTTTATTAACAATAGAACCAAGATTTAAGTGATACCAAATAGAAGGAGTAGGGATAGAAATGGTTACAAACGAAAGTAAAAACTAAAACTGAATTTAAACTAGAGTCTTTTGTTCAAAATAGTTTTCTCACCAAAGTCATTCTTCCAGCTCGGCTGGCCCATCTTTAGCCAGGATACAACATGGAGCCCAAAGCACTTTTCTTTGTCTCCTCAGGTGAAGGACGACAGAATGGCTTCTTGCCTTCTGTTATATCTTCCAAAGTTCATTGTCCCTATTTCAAGAGGCAGGAAGGTTTCCTAGGGTGCTGTCTCTATCCCTTGTCAAGACTTAATTGGTCATCTTCCCTCCTCATTCGCTTGCCTGATGGCATTGTTTACCTTGCATATAAATGTGTTTTTCATTGTCTTAGGTCACATCTTGCTTAATTTACATTGGAGATACGGCAAAGCCTGCAAAACAACATTCCTTTGTAGGACAGGTTGTGCTTCGACACTGTCCACGAAACACATTTGCGGAACATATTTTCAGCAAACATCTAGAATTCTGTATATATCACCCATACATACAAACACTAATGTTACCAGTTTGCATATGACACCTTACATGACAACTTTTAGATACAGATTATGACGGCGAGTTGGGGCAATGAGTGTGTAAGGCCAGATGAGAGTTATGATATGGTGTACCCTCTGCCAGTTGACACTGAGGGGCTCCCTGGGTTACAGGGGGCTGATGGAAATCTGGCATCTCTGGGGCTAGAGTGGAGTTAAGGTTGTGGAGTATGGTCTGGGGCCCCTGATAGTTGTGGTAATGGTAAGGTGTGATCCTTTCATATTCTTCCTTTTGTGGTTTGTCAGTTACATTACGGGTATATGTCTGTGAATATGTTGTGTATTGCAAGCCTGTGTGCTTCACAAAGACATTTTTGTGTATTAATTTCCTAGTTTTTAAAAATGTTTAATGGTGGGGGGGAGGGGGGAGAGGTAGGGGACTATGGGGGTGCAGGGGAGGACTTGTGGCGGGTAAAAGTGCAACTGATAATCAAAAGTTTGTCAGCAGCTGAGCATGAAACCTCATGTATGAGCAATTGTGCACCAGCTGCTAAAATCTCATTAGGTCTCTCGCATTATGCTGTTGTTTAATGTAGTTATCTGTTTGGAAGAATAACATGGGCATTTAGTACTAAATCATCCACAGAATGTATTCAGATCCAGAATAAAGAGTTGATGTGCCACTGTGGGTTATGACAAACTGGATAGTTCAATGCTTCTAGTCCATTTGGGTTTCCACACAAAGTACAAAAACAATTAAGAATGTTAGCATGAAAAAAAGATAATCGTGTTAATTATAACTCCCCTCCCCCCAAAATCTCTATTGCTTCCCAAAAACAGAATTAAAAGAGAAACATAAAATTGGTTGAAAAAAATATTCAAATTTAATTCCACCCAATGTCTATTGATACAGCTGCAAAATATTATAAACAACTTCAGATTTTATTGAAAACACTGTAATATGAGGTTAGATAAGAATACATTCCAGAACAAGACCAAGTGCTTAAGAATAAAACTGCTCACAAAAGGACCTACTCCAGTTCCCACTGAAGTCAATAGGATTTTTGTGACAAAATTTCAATGGAAGCACATTTGAGACAGTAATAATGAACTAACATTTTCAAAGGAAAGAGGCAATAGAGAAAAGCAACTACAACTATTCTACCCCTTCTGGGTCTTTTTGAAGGAGAAACAGCTTTATATAAAAATCTGAAACAGTAAGTCCATCTCCTTCATTATCTGATTAATTCATTACTCTTTGCAATTAATAGCATTAACCAAAGCAACACTATAGCCAAAATATATAGCTTGACTAATATGTATATGCACCTTAGAAATGTTATATAAAATAATTTTAACACTAAATTTAGAAGAGTGTATCCATCCACCCACAATTATAGACTCTTGTAATTGTACAGAAGGAGAAGGCAATACTACATTTAACTGTCTCCCTTCCTGTTTCATCTTTCAGAATAAACCCATGATAAAATGCTACTAGAAATTTTCTATGTAAATTTACTTTCATTTAATTGGAGTTGTCTGGAATAGATTTCTTATGTATGAGTACATTTTGAAATATTAGCTAATTGATATATTCATCTGAGAAACATCCTACTTAAATTCTTAAATCTGATTTAATACTTTCCCCCCAAAAATCGTGTTTCACATTTTAAACTAGCACCAAGTTAGTTAAATTAGCTAAAGTAATTATTTCATGATACATCCTTTCAGTCTAATGCTTTTTGACCTCAGGAAGTGCAAATACATTTTGGCTGAAAAGGTGCTTCACATCCCTTCTCTTCGCTGAGCCAGGAACAGTTGATTTGCAAGTTTAAAAAACCAAAAGCTATAACTTGAGTTCTGGCACAGCTGAGAAACATGTTTTAAGTTTACTGAGAGTTTTATTGTGCCATGAGTTTTAATAAAACCTCTGAAGTTTTAATGGTGGGGTCCTGTTATGCCTAATGATCATCTATCAATAGTACAAGACAAGCTATTGTAATTAGAGGTAAAGTAATTGCATACACTAATTTTTCTTTTGCCCACAACTACATTGATGGTGAATTTCAATTACTACACTTCCCACTACCCTTTAGAGCAATATTAAAAGAAAGTGACCAAATCCATTCAGTCAACATAGTTTTAGCTGTACAGGTATTTTAACTGAAAAAAAAAAATCCTCAAAGGAATGTCTAATCTTAAAAAGTTATTTTATGCAGCTTGAGGAAAACTAAATGCTAGGAGCCAATGTGCTGCTGGAGGTGCCATCTTTCAGATGAGATACAAGTCTGAGGCCTTGCTCATTTCTGGCCTTGAGCTAGCAAAACACTTAAGCACATGCTTAACTTTAAATGGGCAGTCCCATTACAATTATTCAATTCCAACTCATCTCCTAGCAATCGGATGGAATGGTATTAGCTAAATTGGAAGAGTGCTACATACTGAATAACCAGCAGCAGCTCCTGAGGTTACCAATGCAAATGCTGAAGTTAATGGGACTACTCATGCTTAAGTGCTTTCCTGGATCAGGGCGAGAGTTCTCAGTAGCTTACAGGACTGAGTCCCTTGAAATTAAATGCTCCCCTGTACTTCTCAAACATAGAAGTTTTAGCCACTGTGTCCTATCTTTGTGTACTGACATTTTACTATAGTGGCAGAAATCCCTCTAGCGGCATCAGCTGGAGAACTTCTTCCATTGCCCCTACTTTAAAAAATGTTTTGTAGTGGCTAGCATTAAAGGGTGGTTGCATTCCACCTCAAAAAGTGGCTGCATTTCAATACTGAGTGATTGATCCCTATATATATATAGACCTTAAAGTGCTTTGGGATCCTTCCACATGAAAGGTGCTAATAACAACTTTGAGACACACACACTGCCTGTGTTGGAGGATCCTCCCTCCATCATCCCTCTTTTACACGTGAGGAAATCGAGGCACCAGTAGATCTGATTTGCTTAAGGTTGCAAAGTATAGAGCCAAAAACGGAACTCCTCAAAACAAATCTTGATGGTTCATTTCTATATACTGGTGATTTTACAAATTATGGGTGGAAACCCTGGCCCCACTGAAATCAATGGCAAAACTCCCACTGACTTCAATGTGGCCAGGATTTCACTTTATGTTTTCAGTAAAGCTCAAGTCTTTGATGCCTATGTCAGAAGCATCCAGTAATTAGATCATTAGCCCCATGTCATGTTTGGTGTAGGCTAATACAATTCTGAATCATAAAAACTCCAGACCACACAAAGAAAGATCTGCATTCATTACTTCAAACCATTTCTATTTACATTTTCTTTGTTTGCATGATTCTTCAGTTTTACTAAACAAATAATGCAGTTCCCTAAAAAGGAAAGAAAAAATAACAAAGAAAACAGAAAACAATGAATCCTATGACCCAGTTGACAGAATAAATGTAGATTATCACCATGTCCATGTCAAACCACCATCCACGGCTATCATCCTCAAAATCCATATAGTCCATCCTGTGAGCAGCATGTGGGAAGTGCCTTCTTGCTACAGGATCTGTATGCCTTTGGAAACCTGCTGGAAAACAGATCATGTCACTTCAGTCCACTTATTCTTAAAAAAAAATATTTTAAGTGAATACAATGCTTATGAAAGGCGCTGGATTGAGAGCATCAGAAATGGATAGCCCCTATCTGAAGAGCTAATGCAGAATAGAAGCAGCACATCTCACCACCAGTGTACATCCCTCTTCCTGGAGAGGACTTTGATGGATCTCAGGGCATCCAAGACTCTGAGTCACTTTTTTACCCACTGTCGCTAATGAGAGGCGTCTTAGGGTAGCTGGGCATTCCTGACGCTGCCAGACCTTCAGCCACTTAAGCATTCTCCTGTGGGCTTATGCCAGCCCTGTCTTTGCCTTGCAGGTTAACAAATAGGTGCATCCCCAATCCCTGAATCCCTTTGAATCATTCCCCTATGATATCCAGCCCCAGAGATTGGCTACCCACAGCAATTCCAAATCCTCGACCCCCATCGCAGTTTAGCAGTTTTATCTTAACCCACTACTCCTGTAAACCACATAGCCCTTATGAGCATTTATAATAAAATAGAAGATTTTTTAAGTAAGAATAAAAAATGTACTATAAATAGAGAGTGGTGGAAGCAAGTGGTTACAATACAAAAAAAATCATAAAACACAAATCTGAATCTAAGCTTATCAATAATTACTTTTCCTACCCAATAAAGTAGATTTACCCCCCAAAAGTATAGTCCATTGCGGACTCAGGAGCCAAACATTTATGAAAGCACTCCCCTCTGCCAGGGGTTTTCCCCTCATTAAATGGATGTAGAATGTCTTTCCCTAAACTCTGTTATACTGTAACAGTTTTGTCTTTATTCACAGGCAGGACAAAATTTGACCGTTTATTCTTATTCTTTTCCCCCTGATTCTTAGCCAGAGTTTGATCCATGAGAATACTTTGCTTCTCAAACCAAAACTACTCAGTTTGTTCAGGTTTCAGAGTAGCAGCCGTGTTAGTCTGTATCCGCAAAAAGAAGAACAGGAGTACTTGTGGCACCTTAGAGACTAACAAATTTATTAGAGCATAAGCTTTCGTGGACTACAGCCCACTTCTTCGGATGCATATAGAATGGAACATATAATGAGGAGATATATATTGTAAGGGACTTTCTGAAAGCCCCTTTGAAAGTCCATATAAATTAAATCAACTGATTTTCCTATATCCACTGTTTACTGATTCATTCAAAAAGTGCTAGTCTACTAGTGATGCACAAATTTCCTTTGTAGAATCTGTTCTGGTTAGACCTTATATAATAATCATCTAAATAGAATTATAAAACATCTAGAAGTATAACTGACTAATTAGATAAGGCTTACTAGTCTGTAAACCCCCCTAACAGTTTAACCCCATGCATTTTAGAGATCATGGGTGAAATTCTGACTCCAATGCAGTGAATGTCAAAACTCCAATTGACTTCATAAAGGATACGATTGCAACCCATAGTTTAAAAAAATGCCAAGCTACTGTGGAAGAGAAAAAAATTATTCTATGGATTTGTACTGGGAGGCTATCTTAGGCCCCAGTCCTACAAAGACTTACATATATCCATTTAAGAAAGTAAGTAGCCCTATTGAAAAACATGAGGTTACTCACATGTTTAAAGGTAAGCAGAGGCTTAAGTTTTTGCAGGATATGGGCCTTGCTTATGTTTACATTTGGAAAACATTACCTTTACTTATTGAAAAATAGTGGAGTCTTGTTTACAACTTTTCCTGATGCTACAAAGATGTGATTTACATAAAAACCACATCTTGATTCAAAACCTGTATTTCAAATCTAGTTTTGATATTTAGAAGCATATTGTTATCTGCTTCTCTTTGATAACACTTGTTAAACATAATTTCCAAATATAAATCCGGATTTATTTGATCTGATTTCCATTTTTTGAATGAATTTGCAATTGACATTAAGTTCTATCACCACTGTTATAACTATGTGCTTTTATACATAAATCCTCAGTGTATATTATCCTCTCCAGAGGGTCCTAATCAAGATTGCTATGTGTGATTTGCTTTTATTTATTTCCACTCTTATAGTAAATACAACACAAAATGCCAGAAGGCTATTTTTGCCTCAACACTTTTGAATCATCTTGTAATCAAAGTATAATTATGCAAACATTTAGTGACATTAGTTATGACTGGGTAGTTGCTAGAGCCTAAAAGATTTAGAGAAATATAATCCTTGATTTGTATCTCTATGTGATTTACTTTAAGCAAACCTGCATTAAATTTATCCTGGATTAGACTTTATAATGTAATCATTCTACATTCAAGAACAGCAATTTTAAAATAGGAAACTACTGCTAGTCTATAATTGTTCTTCCTGTAGAAATCCACAGAAATGCTTCTGATACTGCATTAAGAATACATACGACCCGATCCTGCTCACTTTATCCACACGAGTAATCCCACTGATTTCCATGAGCAAAGCAATCAGGATTTGACACTCAACATATGGAATAGATTTTAATTCCCTATTATTTGGATGTGTCTCCAAGCTAGTGCACTAAAAATAGCAGTGTGGACTTTGCAACTTGGGCAGTAGCTCCGGCTCTCAAACCCATTCTATCCTCTGAGTCTAATCTGGGGCATCTAGCCTGAGTCTATGCCAGAGGCACAATGTCCACACTGCTATTTTTAGCACATCCACTAGCTATTCTGAGCCACACTAGCACAATTTGTCTACCTCCACTGTGAGACTCACTCCCAGCTGCAGTGTAGACATACCTTAACTTACCATCTGTTAATCGATTAAGATTCAGTTGAAAGTGGCAATAGTACAACTAGGCTAAAAACTAAATCCTTGCTCTCAACACGCGCTAGTAAAGAAAAAAAAAATGTTCCTTTGCCCTGAAATACATCGAAAACCTACTTGGATACGTTTAATTCATAGAAATTGGGGGTATATTTTTCCACACTAAATCATTATGAAAAAATGTTATTGCACAATCATTTAATCCACACTGTGTTTGTGGTCTCCTTTAGAAGAGTGATTCTAGGTGAGTAATTTCTGATAAGAAAAGGCCATTTGGACCATTTTACAAAAATTAGTGTGTTGACAATCACTGCATAATTAGGGTTGCAAATGAGTTTTGAGTACAAGTCTCTGATTCTGGCAGTCCCTCTAAACTATGTAAAAAAGTAATTTGTCTCAAAACTTGCAGACTCTTCTACTAAATTTTCATGACATGAACAAGGGTCCCTGAATTATATCACCCTAAAAATAGGGGAATTTACTGGTGTTCAAAACCACTTAACAGATTTTGCTTCTTTAGAACAAGCACCCCTCCCAAAACCATCCCATCCAAAAAGCCGCCCCCCCCCCCACTCCCCAAAAAAGAAGAAAACTAGAGAGGTGAAAAGACTATAAAGTCTAGTTTACTAGACTCATCCAGCTAAGATCTAGGGTATAATATTCAAAAGTGATTCAGGCACTTAGGAGCCTACATCCCTTTGACCTTCAATCAGAATTAGGCTCCCAGGTGCCTGAGTCATTTTGAAAATGGGATGGAACCACTAAGTACTTGTGAAAATTTCTCTTTTGGTGCCCAGGCCCAAAATTTAGTTGACTGAAATTTCAAAAGTTCATAACTTTGGATTATTTGAACATAGCTCAGCAATTTCAGCTTGACAAGCTCAGTTTAAAATGTCACATTACTGGTGGAGATGTAAACCTGAAAGAAAAAATACATTGAAGTCCCTTGTTTCCTTGCACAGATAGAGAAGGTGATCAGGGTGGCCTTCCCCTCTGTCTAAATGTGGACCTATCAAGGTGTGAATGAGAGAAGACTTCAGTTACCTTTAGGAAGCTCATTTGGGGCCACTCCTAATGCCCATAAGCCTTAAGAGGGTTATAGGAGCCACCTTCAAGTCTCCTGGCCTTTGTAGGGTCGCAAGTCTCTACTGAAACCACATCAGTTCATTTGGGGCTGAAGGGACTGTGCCGTATGTTGGCATGTGGGAGTCCAAAGAACCATACTACGGCTGAGACCTGTTCCCCATCCCTCCCCATCTAACTCCTCCTAAAGCTCATGAAGGTGCATTGTGGGGCATCAGTGACCTTCCTAATTTAAATATACACATTTGAAGAAAACATAGTACAGCACTCTAAATTAGAAAATATCAAAGTTAAGGTTGTCTGTGAAATCTTAACTCTGCTCCCTTGTATGTATGCATTTTGATACAGTCTTTGACAAGGGGACATACTATTTTAGCCACAGGACCCCTGCCTCATTCACTGTGAAGGCTGAACAGTCTTTAGTGAATGATGCTGCTGTTTGATATTTAGGCTAAGATTCTTAAAATCAAGTTGATATCCATATTTAGATACCTAAATAGGTGGAACTGATTTTCAAGTGCTGATATTTAAAACAAAAAATTAAACAAAGAAAGATTTCTATCATGTGTTCTTAGTAGCATACCACAGCAACTGTTATTTGTTAGACAGCGGTAGAACTTTCTGTCCTGCACATTATGCATATTCTGAGGAGACCTTGCAAGAAGAGCTTGTGTGGAGACATGCTTCACTGAGTGCCCTGTTTTATGAACGGAGTGAAGCAGATTTGTGATCCTGATCTTATTCAACGGTCGTTTTCCATGTTCAATGGAACGAGGCAGGGAGTGCAGCAGAAAGTTGGAGGGCACCAAAAGGAGCCTTGTCTCATTCCATAAACATCCTCACAAATCAAGGCACCTGTACATTAAAACAAGTTTTACTCAACACTTCATAAACATGCCAGCACAATCAGACATTGAATGAGAATTTCCACCCAAATCACAAGAATAAGCATGTAAAGTGCCACAGTAAAAACCTTTTCCTGTGTAATGGAAACAAGTCCATGTGCAAAGTAGGCTTTTTAGCCCTTATAAGTCACAGAAATCAAAAAGGATTTTCACAAAGCACAGAAAAAAGGCACATCTGTTACATATATCCCTGCCAAATTTCAAGTTTCTACAACCTCATTCTGAAGATCTAGTGGTATTCAAAATAAAGTTGCAAACAATAATAAATTTTTTTCTTAATTTTTTAATTTGTCTGAACCCATTTTGCTCCAGCTTAAAAGAAATAAGCCACTCTGAGCTGAGGAAAATTTCAGTTAAAAAGAAGTCTGAGAATAATATGCAATTGAAAAAGAATACTTACATTCGACATGCTGGTGCAACATTGGAATAATGAAGTTAACATGGAAGCATGTGGTGATTCTCCCAATTAAAACTACACCTACCAGTAGTGTGAAATGCAAGGCACTGATGTGGTTTACTGCTATTTTATAATTGCTCTTTAAAAAATGTTTTTTAAGTGGAGAAATTCCTCAGAATAGTCTGTTGGTTTCACTAATTTCACTATGAAATTACATTTATAATAAACATCATTAAGAGATTTACAGAATGATTGTAAAAGCATTTACTTTTTATATCACTTGCTATTTTTCTGACTGTAAAATATCACCCATTTTGTTTTGTTACATTACATTTGTAACTTGTATGAACAAAAACACACACTCACTCTTAGCAATGGAGAATTTGTAAGCTAAACCCATCGTTTAAAAAATGAATAATTTATTTTAATTAATGTATTTATTGAAATACACAGTATCAGGAGTACAGAGTATGGTTTGATATACAGAAATTGAGAGGGAGCTGCTGGCAGAGCATGTTCTGAAGGCTCGAAGATTTTGAAATTCAATTCCCCCCTTGAATCTGAAAAAACCTGAATCAGAGAACCATCAGGGATCATTGTAAGACTGATCTTTCCCAGGCATCTAAAAATGGAATTGGTGTGGAGCGGGGCGGGGGTGGCGGGGGAAGGGGAATTGTAATTGTAATTGTCAGGGCAGTGAATTGCCTCTGGCGGGTTATCTTAAATTGTCAGAGTTACTATATATTTTTAGGTTATGACAATGGCACCTACACTATAGGGATGTGTACCCCTTTTAGCATTTCTATAAATCAAAATCAGTCAAATAAAATTCTGACAATTCTTTTGCACATCAATTAATTATTGTATCATAAAGTCAATATTAACAGTATTGGCCCACCCATACCCCTTTGAAACTGATGCGTGTTTTGCCATTGTTTACACTGACAGCAGTATCAAGTCCTGTCCACAGTTGATCTGACTCAGTCCAGAGCCCAGTACCTGACCCTACTAGCTGGACAGATGCCTGGGGGCATGAAGATCTGGAATCTTCCTCCCAATCTGGCAGGCTAGAGATCAGCTGAAGAGCCACTTCATGGAGGCTACTCGAAGCAAATAGGTAAAGCAGCCTTCTTGGGGATTTATGTAGTCCCCAGATGAGTGGGAGGATGGGTGGATCTGTGCAGTGGTGGATTCACTGCCCCTCCTACAATCTGCCCATGCCCAGTCCCTGTTTGGTCACCCACCTATCTAGCCCACCCCCTTCTATAGCAGAATTACACCAGTTCGGCCACAAGGAGTCTGGCATAGTCATAGAGAATATGCTGGATGTCCATCTTCTATTATTTGATTAACTTTCATACGGGCAGAAAAAGTTATTCTCTTTGCTTATATATATATAACTATTACTATAACTATATATATATAAAACTATTACTCATTTGCAAATTCAGTTGAGCTCCATTAACATGCAGGTTGCCACACATCCTTAAATAATCTCCAAATTGACTTCTGACAGTCATGTGTTTCGTCAGGATTTGAGCAGTAGTGATACCAAATGATGGACATTCTGTTGGGCTTATATCATTTATACCTGCTTTTCCAATCATTCTGATTCTGTAGGAGTGCCAAATATCCACTATGTTCTACATAGTTATAGCTCATTCATTGAGACCCTGTCATAAGGCAACTAATATAACAATGGAAAGAAAATCATATTAGAGTCAATATTGTGGTATAATCTTTAATTTATCATCAAGCTATTGCTAAAATGATTAACATAGATTTGATTCTTTGGACATTACAAGAAAAGTAGTAATTAGGCAACGTAGAGAAATTTAGTCCCCAGATATCAGTTGATAGGAAAAACATTAGTTCTTATCAAGTAACATCATAACTATTGGTACCTCCATAAGCAATCTTGTATTCTCTCGCTGTTTTATACAGCCCACAGAACTGGGCAATTAGAATCTACATAATTATATTGGAAAATGCTCAATGTTTAAAAATAAAAAAGTAAAGTATCGGATTACAGTGGCAGGATCCCAACAAAGGCAGTCAGCAGCAAGGGTCAGAGCAGGGGCAAACCTGAGACTGGGACTAGCAGAGGAGTTCATAGTCAGGTTCAAGGCCTGCGTCAATATCCAGGGTCAGAGTCCAAGTCTGGAAGCAAAGTCCAAATCAAGCTGAGGTCAAGCCAGGAATTGAGGAGCAGGAAGGGTCATGGTAACCAAGATATCCACACTGTTGCCTGAACACTTCCTGGGTGCTCTTTGGATTTACATAGGGCAGGGAGCCAATCAGGAGCCATGAGGCTGTTGTCTGTCAAACCCTTGAACTTTCCATGGTCTGTGTCCACAGCAGGTCATGGGAATGGAGCACAAACAGGTTACAGTTACTGTTGGGTGGCAGCCTGATGATACAAGTTGCCTGGTAGTGCTGCAGTCCTGGGCTCTGGACCCTAAGGGCCTTATGTATTATTTACATACAAATCTTATCATTAAGTTCTTGCTTCAATAAAGTAATTTCCTATACATACAGTAGTTATTTCACATACATACAGTAGTTATTTCACATTGTAACTTCCAATACTTTTCCTTGAGGTTTTACAAAGGATCACCAATACGTCTTTTGTACTGGTTCCTACAGTACTTAACATATATAAAATTACACTGAGTTCCAGCACAGGTTTCCAAGTTTTAAATCCTAAAAGCCAAAACATATTAAAAAAAAAAAAACCGCTTCTTTGAGTTCAGCATCCTTTTTGGCCTTTCACTGTTAAGTGCACAGCCAAACTCTTACGCAATTTACGCCTCTCGTAAGTAATATACGGGCCTTCAAAAAAGCCTTGCACCATTGTTCATCTGAAGTCTTTTGCTCTTTGAAATATTGCAAGATTAATTTAATGTAATTTAATTCAAAATTACAAACTTTTACAGCTGCCACAGAAAACTGGCAGCCTTAGTTTGGACAGGAAATGAAGGTGAGATTTTCAGTGTAAATAAGATGAACTGCCATTCAATGAGGTTTATTCTCCTATTTATAAGTTCGGTATTTGAACACTAACTCTTGCTATCATTAATTTGAGTTTATAGACTTAAATTCCATGGACCGCTTTTGTCTGTTTTGTTGAAAGCAGCAATAATATTCTGAACATTAAATAGATAACCAAATACAAATAAGTGACAGCAATAACCACATGCTGTTTTATGGAGTAATAATTTGGTTCTCACTGATTAAAATACAAGACAGAAAGCTGAATAATATCTCTTAATGAGGGATCAGATTGGTAAAGAATATAGTGAAAGACAGAGATACTGTAGTGCATGACCTTACAGAACCTTCTGTAGTGCATGAATTTACAAAACCATGTAAAACTCATGCAGGCGGTTTGCAGGTACACTCTTACTTCCATAATCTAGCATTATTAATGTCAACAAAAAGTTGTTTGCTATTTTTCAGTGCACCACATTGACCAGTTTCATTAAAAATATTTAGCTCATACTGGAAAGTGGCTGTGCACAGTCTCTCCCCGCATTCAGAATGTAAAGCTAGCAACAATGTGTTTTCCTGTCTCAGACTTTCTTCTCTTGGACATAAGCACACGAAAGAAGAACTGAGGGTTGTGGAGGGAGGGATGAGCCTAGAATTGCTAGAATACCCATACTTTCTCCATCCGGACATCTGTGCTAATTCTATAATTAATACTTTGAGAGACATGAGCTTAATGGCTTCTCTGCATCTTGGAATGCATGCTAAAATAGGAGTAACTGAATTTTATACTTCAGGATGTAACAGTTATTGCAGGAGTCAGAATGGAATTCTGACACCCACTTGCCAGGCACATGATTGTCCAACTAGCAACAGGTGCATTATGTGGTGGGTTTGGATTTTTCTCCCCCTTCTTCTGAAGCATACGGTATTGACTGCCCTAAAGGCAGCATACCAGATGTTAATTGTATGGCAAATCCTATTTTCCTCTTCTAAAACCACAAAACTTTACCAGTTAAGGTTGCTAAGTAACAATAATATAAATTATGTATCACAGTTTACAAAATCCAAATACTTAAAACCAGTAAATGAAGAAGTAAGGATGTTATACAATAGGTTGCTCTGCACACATAGGGCTAGATAGAACTTTTAGTCTTAGCCCTGTTTAGGGGGCATAGAGCTGCACCATACCAGGGGCACCTCCAAAAGTTACAGTTCCTCCCCTGCTCCCCTCACTCTGATAGGGAAATAAGTTGTCTCACCCCTTTCCAAGGTGCAGCTTATATTCCCCTGTGGAGAGGATCATGAAGGCCTGGCTCCTCTTACTCCCTGCCCATCTGCAGCCCCTGCTGTTGCTCCTGCACCTAGGAAAATCCAAGCAGCTCAGAGAGAATCTACTTATTCCCCCTGTAGCACCATGTACTCCCCCTGTAGCACAGGTCTAATCTGATGGGGCACAATCTAACCCAGGATAAACACATTCTTAACATTCTGCATTTTAAAGAAACACGTTTCACCACAACTTTATTAGATGTATAATATGTATTATACTTATCTGAATTTTCATAGGTAAATAGTTTCATTCTAGGCAGTGGTTCTCAAACATTTCTATGGGGTGGACCCCCATCCTGATAATGACACTGTCTTGTGGAAACCTTCCCTCCATTTGTGATTGTACAGATCATCTCCTCTATAACTAACAATCACACAGGACACCTCCCTTACATTTCACAACCACTTTGCTTTCCTGTGGTAACACATCAATATTTAACATATTCGGACTTCCATGACTTCTCTAGTCTCAATCCCTTCTTCACACACTCTGCTCCTCCTCTTCCATTGACTCAGTCACTGACTTTCTTCCTTGAACTTCCACTACCCTCTATTCTTTTGTCCCTCTCTCCTACCTCAAGGTCAGTTACTCAAACACAGATTACTCCTAACATACACTTCATCTGCTCCAGCTCACTTCTCAGTGACTTCTTCTGAAAGGACCCACCATCATGCGGACGTCTTCCATTACAAAGTCATTCCCTTCTTCAGTTTGCCATCTTCCTGATCGAACTACACTATTTCTCTACCCTCCTTGATTCCCATGTTCATCATTCTAGAAGCCCATTCACCTTCTGACTTTTCTAAGCCCTTCGCCATTCTTGTCCATCCTCTCTTTCCATGAAAGATTGCTGATTTTTCCAAAGAGAAGAACAACAAGATTCCTCACACCTTCTCTTTCAACATCCTCTCCTCTTCCCATCATCAACACTGAGATTTCTCACCAGTTTTCCTTCTCTAACCCCTCCAGCTACCCAGTGGCCCCATACCCTTTCCATCACTATTGTTTCCTTTCTCACCCTCCGCAACTTTTCACCCTCGGTCTAGTTTCTTCTCTACAGAATAGAAGAATGCTCTGATTCCCTCATCCTTAAAATAAATTCACTCTTGACCCAACCTACCCCTCCAGCAATGAATTAATCTCTCATTTTCCCTTTCTTTTCCACAATCAGTGAAGTCACCATCACCTTAAATTCCTAAATTCCTCTCCTTCATGCCACCCTTAATCTCCTCCAGACCAGCTTCTAACCTATTCACTTTACTGACATTGCTCTCAGCAAAGTCTCTAATGACCTATTGCTAGCCAAATCTTAGGGCCCCTGTTAAATATACCCTCCTCCGTGAAATCCTGTCCTCACTTGGCTTTTGTGATTCCATCCTCTCTGGGTTCTCCTCTTACTGTTCTGGTTGTTCTTTCAATGTCTTCTTGGCTAGTTCTCCCCCTCTCCCTTTCACTTTCCATGAGGCTTCATTTATGAAATACTCCTCTTTTCCCTCAGCACCCTTTCTTTGGGTTATTTCATCCCCTCTCAAGGCTTCTTCTACCACCATCTTTACACTGAACACTCACAAATCTATCCTTTCACTCTTGTTTGTCTCCGTCCAATTCTATCTCTGGGCCTTTCTCGCTAACATTTCTTCTTGGAAGTCTTGTTGTCAATTTAAATTTAATATAGCACAAATGGAATTCATCTTCCTTCCTAAACTCTCCCCAGTCTCCTCTTTCTCTATCATTGGTGAGAACCAAAGGCTAACTGGGAGAGATGGTCAGGCTTTTAGGTTGACTGGCTTGTCTCTATCCAGGTCCTTAGAAGTTCTGGAGCCACATCATTTACTGAAAGAATATGACTCAGTATCAGTTTTATAAATGTTATTAAAACTTTGAAACAAACACACAAAATCAAAAACAAAATCACTAAAGCTAAGCTTCTATTAATACTAAACTAAGAATAAAGCAATACAACTATCAAATAAAAATCAAATCAGCAGAGATATTCCAATACAGGCCATAAAACAACACTGATAAGTGGAAGTTTGACAATGCTGGTTTAGCAGTTTACAGCTGACAACTTTAAAGTTCTTAGGACATTTAAAGGAACAATACAAATCACACTTTCAGGAGTATCTTCATGAGACTATCTTTTAAGGCTTTTTACAGTTGGGGAAGTTTCTTTCTGGCACTTTCTTCATGTACACTTTACCGGTGCTCATGCACACATACATACAATCACACTTTCACACTCAAAAATTAAAAAATAAAAAGCCTGAGCCATCTCCCAGCTAATAAAAACAAAAAAGACAAACATAAAAGGAAAAACAGGATATTTAAGATATAACAGTGGAACTCTTCAGCTCTCAGTGTTCTGGATTCTCATGAAATTGGAACTGTACCTTCAGTCAATGAGCCAGATAGTGTTGCTGCTAGAACAGCACTAGTCATCAGCGGGCTCTCTTTAAGTGCTGAGAGAGACTGTTGAAAGGCTGCAGAAGCCTATTCATTGATGTCATAACTTCTTGTCCCTGAAGTGATCGGTCTTGGGAAAGGGTGCTAGAACAATTTGTATAGTGGGGGTGCTGAGAGCCATTGAACCAAACTATAAACCCTGTATATGATGGAAACCACTTCAAGCCTGGGGGTGCGACAGCACAGCCCCCTCAGCACCCTTTTCCAGCACCTATGGTCTTGGGGTTCTGGAACTTCAGTCTTCCCTTGGATGACTTGCTGACCCAATAGGCGAGGCTGCTTGCCTTATCCTTGATTCTTATGATTTGTGAGCTTTGCTCACTCCATTTAGCAGTGCTGCCCTCTAAAGACTTTAGAGAAATGAGGTGCAAAGTCTACCTTGGAGGCATGTAACATGGTCTAAACATCCTTGAATTAGGTCATCCTTACCCAATGTCAACCTAGGAAAGTCCTGCTTAAGCCAGTATCTTTAAAAATATTTGTTGTTTAAATACCAGAGACTGTAAGTATGGGATCCCCCTAAAATATCAAAAACACAAAATACAAGACCACTTTTTGAATAAGCTGATAGGGTCTTGTCTGAGTAAAAAGGTCTTGAGAGGACATAATATCACCAGTTTATGGAAAGTTTGACCAAAATCCTATAAATATAAATTGAAAAGATTTGGCAAGAGCCAGGCACTCAGCATTCATTCATCAGCAAAATTAAAATTAAATTTGAACATTTTATACCAGATGTTACCATTCTTGCAAACAAGACAATGTAGTAATCTTTATATATTTAGGAGCAAGGCCATAAAGCAAACAGCTTATCTTGCAAAACGTTCATTTTGATAGAAAAAAATTATTGTAAAGCTTATCAAGACAGAACTCATTTAAAAACAAAAATAATTAAAATTTTAAAATGTCTGTATCACCATATACCCTATTTCCCTCTCACATTGTTGACAAGCCTTAATCCCTGTCCCACCAGGCCTGTAACCTGATTGTCACCTTTGACTCTCCCAACCTTTGTTTTGCAAATCCAGATCATGTCCAATGTTGTCACTTTTTCCTCTAAACATATCTAAGATTCAGACTTTTCTCTCCATCCACACAGCTAAAATGCTAACCTAAATACTCATTATGTCTTGACTTGACTTGTAGTCTCAGCATTTCTGGCTTCCATGAATGACATACATATTCCTGCTCCAGTTTGTTCAAAATACAATTGTTAAATTCAGCTTCCTTGCTCATCATTGTAATCACGTCACCCCATTCTCCGAATGTCTCCACCGGTTTCTCCTTTCCTACTGCATCAAATTCAAGCTTTTTGTTCTCATTTTCTCCAATGTAATTGTTCTCCCATCAATTACACTACTGTTAAAAATTCACACCTTATTTACAGTCTGAATTTGTCAAGTTTCATCTTTCAACCACCAGATCAGGTTATACCCTTCTCTGCTAGATCAAACAGCCCATTATTAAATATTTCTTTCCCCATGTTGATATTTATAATCAAGTCACTCCTTAACCTTCTCTTTGTTAAACTGAATAGATTGAGCTCTTTGAAACTATCACTGTCAGGGATGTTTTTAAATCCTTTAATCAGTCTCATGACTCTTCTCTCAACCCTCTCTAATCTATCAACATCTGTCTTGTGGACACCAGAACTGGACCTAGTATTCCAACTGCAGTCACACCAGTGCTAAATATAGAAGTAATATAATCTACCTACTCCTACTCGAGGTTCTCCTGTTTATGCACCCAACAACTGGATTAGCCCTTTTGGTCACAGCATCGTACTGGGAGCTCATGTTCAACTGATTATCTTCCACAACTCCCAAATCTTTTTTAGAGTCACTGCTTCCCATCCTATAAGTATGGCCTACATTCTTTGTTTCTAGATGTGTACATTTAAAATGTATATTGTTTGTTTGTACCCAAGCAATCCAGATTACTCTGAATCAGTGACCTGTCATCATTATTTACCACTGCCCCAATTTTTGTGTTATCTGCAAACTAATGACAATTTTCTGTTTTCTTCCAGGTCACTGATAAAAATGTTAAGTAGAATAGGGCTAAGAACTGATCCCTGTGGGACCCCACTGGAAACACATCCACTCAATGATGATTCCACATTTAAAATTACATTGAGACCTATTAGTTAGCCAGTTTTTAATCCATTTAATGCGCCATGTTAATTTTATATCATTCTAGTTTTTTAATCAAAATGTTGTACCAAGTCAAAAGTCTTAGGGAGTTCTAAGTATATTACATCAACATTACTTTCATCAACCAAACCTGTCATCTTCTCAAACAAAGATATCAAGTTAGTTTGAAAGGACCTATTTTCTATAAACCCATGCTTATTTGCATTAATTATATTACCCTCATTTAATTCTTTATTGATCAAGTCCCGTATTAGCTACTCCATTATCTTGCCAGGGATTGATGTCAGGCTGCCAGGAGTCATCCTGGGCCATTCCATTCATTGAGCCTTTCTAAAAATTGACATAACATTAGCTTTTATCTTCTGTCCCCTATACCTATGAAGTTGAAAGGTTCTGTCCTGAAACTGAACTTGAGGGTCTGCAATGCTCAGGAATGCCTGTTATTAAGTGTTGCACTGTACTTGATTATCCCCTGCACGGCTATATCTGTGAGAATCCAGATGTCCAGGAAAAAGAACCCCTCCAAGCAAATCAAAGATGCCTATAGAAGTATGCTATAATAAACAACACTGGGTAATTTATAAAGAGTACTTACGATCCAGTTATGCTCTGTCACTGTAGGAAGCGTCTACACTATGGTGCTACAATGGTATAGCTACAGCACTGTAACTGTGCTGCTGTAGTGTCTGGAGCATAGACATGCCCTAAGTGAACTGCTGAATGTGCATGGGTTGAGGTGCACTGGCAGAGCTGTGGGGTGCCATGTGTCCCTTACCTGAGCCCCTAACCTTTCTCCCTTCCCCTACCTCCCATCCCCATTTATCCTGTGACTCATAACACCCCTCACCTTGCTGCAGCCCCAAACCCCAATTCCCCCTTTCCCATCCACTAGTGCCATTCACTCTTCTAAGAAGCATTCACATGTCTGATTTTTTCCCCCCGAAGACTTTGATTATATTCCCCTCAAAAGAAAACTGTCAAAGAAACTCACAAATTGTAGCAAATTCCAGCCACTCTGTCCAAAACTTCCTTTGTCTTAGGTGAGGGCTTGTGATTAACTTATCCTTAGACAAGTCAAACTGAATGGTGAGTTCACAGCCAGCAATCTCAATGACATCTGTGATTCATCCAGTCATTAGTATGTCTCAGACGACATCTACACAGCCCTGAAGTTTGGACTACAGAGCATGAACTGCAGAGTGCATTATGGTGCTGTCCAGGTAAATAGTTTGCATTAATGTTGCCTTTTTAAACAGGATTAAGTTAATGAAAACTAGGTTCTTTTTAGTTCATACCTGCAACATCCACAGCGCAGCGTGATAGTGTGTGCTGCAATTCACAACTCTGTAGTCCAAATTGCAGAGATGTGTAGACAAGCCCTCAGTTTAACAGTGAAAGCAGAAGACGTAAACCATTTTTTGGAGTGGGGGGGGGGAAAAAGGATGTAATCCAGGAATCCTCAATCAAAAGACTCCAAATTTGGATCAGTAGTCCTACCCTGAGCTCCCTTAAGGCTCAGCAAATTTAAAAACAATCCAATTAACTGTTTAGATTTTAGAGGACATATAAGAGTAAAACTTTAAGGCATATAAAATAGCAGGAATGGAAACTCTCTATCTGTTTTTCTATACTGGCACATGCGCACTGTAAAGTGTACATTTTCTTAATACTGATCTCAGTTTGGGCCACCCAAAGATTAAGTGGTGCCTTGGATAAAATTCAACAGATTGAGACCATGTTGATCCACAGCACAACAATAGTTTGAGCTCTAGCTCTGCACAAAAAAAGAAAAATCTAGAAACTTTTTGAAAAATAGCTATTTTTTCCAGGGCTTATATCTCCACAAACCCTAGCCCATGTTGGGGTCATTAGAGTCACTAATCCTACCCTGCATCTCCTGAGGCACATCATATTACAAAGGAATCTCACTAAGCAAGCTGATTTTAGAAGACTTGCCTATAGGGGCGCTGCCACACCAGCATGATTACCTTGTAGACAGAAAGTACATTAATTTTTTATAACAAAATGTAATGCTCTAATTCAGCAGCTCTCAAACTGTGGGACAGGACCCCAAAGTGGGTCGCGACCCCATTTTAATGGGGTCGCCAGGGCTGGCATTAGACTTGCTGGGGCCCAGGGCTGAAGCCCAAGACCAAGCCCCACCACCCTGGGTGGCAGGGCTCTGATTCCAGGTCCCCCTGCTTGGGACTGAAACGCTTGGGCTTTGGCTCCCCCCGTCTGGGGCAGCAGGGCTCAGGCTTCAGTCCCCCATCCTGGGGTCATGTAGTAATTTTTGTTGTCAGAAGAGGGTTATGGTACAATGAAGTTTGAGAACCCCTGCTCTAATTGAATATTCGTATACTATATTAACTGGTATTCAAGTGGATCTGGCTTTGATAAGTGTTTTATATAGCGTGAGTTCAATTGTCTTCTTGACTACACCTGTGAAGTCTCATTTAATTTAAGGGGCTTATATAAATATAAACGAATGCAAAATTTGGCTTATGATGTCCAATGTATAAAAGTCTATCTAGGCATGTATTTACTTAATTACACTTACCACAATTTAAAAAAATGAATCCAGTCCCTTCTTTAAATATCTTTTTAAGCTCTGGTTTTGCAGAGGCTCTTCAATTCCAGAAAGAGTTACTTTACAATTTCATCTTCAAAAATAAAGCAAAAATGAATGCTAGAATATAATATAATCTCTTGGTTTAGCTCTTACATAACACAAGTGATCTTTCAGCAAAACATTTCTGATGAGTTTATTTTTCGGTAATTGTATACTTATAGTACAGTTTTATGCACTCTTGTGAAATATTTCAGCACATTTTGAAGTCCCTCTTTTGAATGTGCAGTTAGCACATCTGCAAATACAAATGGGCATTTGCATATGCAAACTGAATATCAGGGCATCTCATTACTGATTAAGACATGCAAATGAGTTATACATTCAAAAGAATTATGTATAAAAGGGAGGCCCTTAATTTTTGTCCCTAAGCTCTAACTAGGATCCTACCAGTTAAAATTTATATCACACAGCATGACAAATTGGCAAAATCAAAGCATCTGCCAAAATTATGGGGTGTACTCATTGTTTCCCTTCCTGTTTTCTCCCAGGATAATGATCTCTCTAAACAAGACGGGTTAAGCAAATGCAAGCACGTTTGGTGGAGTGGACTTTGTATGAATAACTTCCTTTGCCTGAACCCTTCTTACTATTTCCATGACCCTGTAGATTTTAATGTTCTATGTACTTAACAACCTTCAAAAAGATAAGACTTAAAATATTTTCTTTCATACAGATTAGGTGTTTTATTATGAAAATTCACACTCCATCTATAACAATACATCATTTCTTGAACACTGAATGTTTTGAAAGCCCAGACATCTGGGCACCCATATATACAATGCACTCCATTTAAAATATGGTTCATACAGCAATTGGTTGCATTTGACAAAAAGGTTTTCAAAATAAAGAGTATAATAAATATTTTATCTGTTCTAAGAAAAACAATCACAGTGGAGATGTGCTATACTGATGCTTGGAAAAGAAAAGCTAGCAAGGAGTTCAGGACTAGAAATAGAAAAGCTACAGTACATCAGTATTTTTGTGTAAAGAAAATAAGAATCTATGAACATGTTCTTTGCTATTTAGATTCTGAAAGACAACAATTTTACATTTTTCAGGACAATTCTCACAGCAATTATGATATGTACAGTGCCTAGGGATCATTTTAGATCAGTGAATAAATTCAGAAAATAAAATTGCTGGTCCAGACCTCAAGCCTATAATAATCCTGCACTTTATACAAGTTTGGATCAGTTCAGATAAAATAAATCTTCCTACATAATCTAATCTAAAGTCTGTTCAGCTGTCAAAAGCCTCCTTCTGCTGACATCTAGCCAAATCCATTGTGGACTTACACTCTCATCAGATCTGGCATTCTCTGATGGGAGGCTATTATCTTCAAGGTTCATTTATTCTGACTTCCACACTATTAAAGCTGAACACAACATTTTGGGGTGCTTCTGTCCTGTGGGAAGCCTGTCTTGCATTAAATTAGAAGACAACAACCAGCTCTGCACTAACTACTACAGCTGCTGGGTATGTACAGGGATGGCTCCAGGGTTTTGGCCGCCCCAAGCAGCCAAAACAAAAACAAAAACAAAACAAAAAGCCGCGATCGCGATCTGCGGCGGCAATTCGGCGGGAGGTCCTTCGCTCCCAGGTGGAGTGAGGGACCATCCGCCGAATACCTGGACGTGCCGCTCCTCTCCAGAGCGGCCGCCCCAAGCACCTGCTTGACAAGCTGGTGCCTGGAGCTGGCCCTGGGTATGTAATAACATCAGTTCTCTGTACACTTCCTTCAGAGCCACTAAATGTGTTCTTAAGCAATGCAGTAAAGTACTGTACTGTAAAAAGGAAGGAACCTTCACCTTCAAAGGTCTGGACATTCCAGTCCCTGCCTACATCACTGCTACTTTCTAATCATATCCACCAGTAATACCAACCTCACTGCATCTTTTGTTTCCTTCTCCTCTAATTTCACCTCCTGCCTGAAATCATTATCCCAGAAACTCAGACTCTCTTCATTCAAATCCTTCCTTAAAATCCATTTCTTCCACAAAGTCGACGAACTCTGACCTATTTCAGTATTACGCTGTTACTGCCCCAATTAATAAAAATATAGTCTAAGCAATAACCATTCTCCAGAGCTTATGGTGTGCTTGTTTGATCATTGCCTTTTACAGCTTGATCTTGCAAACAGCAATTCTGATCGGTGCCAAGAGTGCCCAACTCCCTCTATGCCCAGCATCTTGCCCAGTGGCATCTTAGACTGTAGTCCCCTAAGGGCAGTGACCTTGTCCTTATTTATTTATGTTCTGTCTGAGCTGAGCATGCAATTGGCACTTAATAAATGAGTGAAATAACATTACCAACTGTATGCCCATGTTTGCTCTTTACTGTGTTACAACAATAACACAATAAGCCCACCATAAATATAATATAAAAATAAAAATGTCTGAAAGAGAAAAAGAAAAGAAAGTCATGTGCTTGCTATTCCTTGGTTGCTGTCAGGAGCTTTTTGCCTGTGAGCAATACCAAAGAAGTCCTACCAAACCATTAAACTTCACAAGTCTATGTGTACAATATTGATGCCCTGGAGCATTTCTTGTTGTTTTCAGTGTCAAAATGATGACCTTGGCTGACCCAGTTTTATAAGTAGTAACCTAGAATTCACCTTATTTGACCTGCGAACAGGACTGGATAGAGTCACCAAGAAAGTTAAAAATAGGTGACATATTTTTGACACGTTTTTAGAATCAAAGAGCCTTCGTCTTAAAAACAGGAAAAAATATTGTAATAATATTGTTGGCAAGACAGTATTCTGGAGAAGTATTCTCACAACTAGAATATTTGGATCACCTGGTGTTATAGCACACCACCAGCTATATAGATGGAGCCCAAGAAAAGAAGAGACCTTGGACTGAAATAAAGGGATACACTGGGGAAGAGGGAAAAAAAATCAGACATTTCAATACTCTAGTCGACACTAAATTTTTAGTTAAGAGCCAATATTTTGGTGGGTTAAATTAGTTACAAGAGGACTACTGTTTCCTGCATAAATAGATACAATATTGCAAAGTGAAAAAACAACAAAGGACATAAAATGACGGTTAAGCATTTCTTATTCTGTTTCATGTGCAGAAAGCCAGCAGTATTCGGCCCTATTTAATAGATTTCTAAACTGGCATTTTACTCTTTTACAAGAGTGTAATTCTGTGGTTTCTTTCTAATGACCACACCTGGGACGGAAATTTTTCACAAAGAAAAAAAACAAATACCTCTCTATGTTTATAAAAGATTTTCCAAAATGTGTGTACAATTGTATATACAATTACTGTAACTGTGCATGCACACTGGACATTTAGATTTATAACTAAACATTTGCACATGAAAATTAAGACCTAACTGCACATGAACATGCTTGAAAATTAGGCTCTGCGTGTCTACAGTGTTATATTGTCCAAACAGTAATGTTTTTTGCAACGATTTTCTTACCTTCACAAACTCTGAATGGTTTCCTGCAGCTGGGCAGGGGCCATTTTGCAGAACTTGATTTTTGAAAGCTTTCTTTTAATTTTAAATATTCTGTTGGGAAGGAAGATTTCGTGGAGTTGTTCAGTTCTGTAATTAATGGAAAAGAAGATATAATTATAAAATGAATACATTCAGAAAAGGTATTTGGACAAATGCATAGTACAAAAAATAAAAAGGTCTCATCTATTGTATAACATCTCTGTAATTACTACATGTCTTTAGATCTTTTCAAGTTGATGAAGATCAAGAGAATGAGATTTTGCAGATACAGAAAGCATAATTCTTGAATTTATTCTTCAACCTCCTTATCTCCAAGCTTCCTACCGGCAAATGAAATTAAGACCAAGAAAAAATACTTTGCGGAATTACAAATATTCCACTTTTAAAATTAAGCAGGAAAACACATTAAAAATAAATGCAGACAAGCTATAAGTGACCACAGGCAGCACACATCACACACTTACTCAAACAATCCCTATTACAAAGTAGTGATGACCCAATGTACAGACATACACAATTAGAGCCAATGTACAGCATGTACAATTAGATAATCTTGGTAAACATTAGTAAATATAAAAGCATTTTCATGAACATAGAGTCTATACATCTGATTGTGATTCCATTACTCAGGTTACAATACTAGTTATCAAGCCTAGTAGACAGGACTGGGGATAGAAAAATTGTCTAGAACATTTATTTACAGCAGATGTGGACAAACTTTTTGGCCCGAGGGCCACATCTGGGACAGTGTATGGTGAGCCATGAATATTCACAAAATTGGTGTTGGGGTGCGGGGGTGCAGGCTCTGGGGTGGGGCTGGGGATGAGAGGTTTGCGGTGCAGGAGGGAGCTCCAGGCTGGGGCAGGGGGTTGGGGTGCAGGTAGGTGAGGGCTTCAGCTGGGTGTGCAGGTTCTGGAGTGGGGCTGGGGATGAAAGGTTTGGGGTGCAGGAGGGTGCTCTGGGCTGGGATCAAGGGGTTTGGAGGGTGGGAAGGGGATCAGGGCTGGGGCAGAGGGTTGGGGCACAGGGGGGAGACTCAGGGGTGCAGGTTCTAGGTAGTGCTTACCTCAAGTGGCTCCTGGAAGCAGCGGCATGTCCCTTCTCCAGCTCCTACGCGGAAGCGTGGTTAGGCGGCTCTGCACGCTGCCCCGTCTGCAGGCACCGCCCCTGCAGCTCCCATTGGCTGCAGTTTCCAACCAAATGGGAGCTGCAGGGATGGCACTTGGGGCAGGGGCAGCATGCGGAGTGAAGCCCCCTGGCTGTCCCTACGCATAGGAGCTGGAGAGGGGCTATGCCGCTGCTTCCAGGAGCTGTGTGGAGCAGCCCCCGACCCTGCTCCCCGGCTGGATCGTGACAAGCCCTAGACCCCCCCTTCCCCAGCGGGAGCTCGAGGGCGGGATTAAAATGGCTGGTGGGCCGAATTTGGCCCGCAGGCTGTAGTTTGCCCACCCGATTTACAGTCATACCCATATTGTGGGTTAACAGGAATTATTATTTAATGAATGCTGATTGGAACCAAAGACACTTTCTTGGGGGATGGGATTAATAACCCTCTTGGATAAAGAGTTATTAGTCCCAAGCAGCCATTAATTATTTAAGAAATATTTGGAGGGCAATTTTATTATTCTAAAATGTTCTGAAAATAGGAACACAACCCAGCATGGGCAGGACCTTGCTGGCCACATTAACCTGCCCATAGCAATACACCCAAAGAAACCAACAGTGAGAAAAAAAAAAAATCTTTAAAATGTTTTCCCTACCATAGTAAGGAACTGGACTGCAGATTCAAGAGACAGATTTGCAGAATCAGTGGGTAAGAGGAAAGGCTTTTAAAATCCAAGCATTGGCTACCAGAACTATGGGATTCCCTTCCAGGGCCAAGTCAATGTGGCTTCCATTGACTTCTAATAGCTGTGCTCACAATTTCAAATTGGGCCTTTAAAAGACAGAGGCCACACAAGGCTCAAATGAAAATCAAGCCCCAGATACACACAGTCATTGGGTTCAGTTTATTACTTTAAAAACTTTGATACAGTTTTATGTACAGCCCTAGATGCCTTGTCAGTGATGGATGCTTTCTGAAACTTTTAAAGGCCAAATCTTTTCCTCTGTGCTGAAGCACAGAAAGCTGAGCTTGGTGTAGGCAGTTTTCAAAAAGACTAGGGAGGAAGGCTAGTGCTGCAGTAGCCCTTGCTATTGAAGATAAAGGTCAGTGGATTTGCATAATCAGAAGATTCACTGGTCTTGTTCCCACTCATCCCCAAGCTTGCTACTATAAATTCTACTGTGCAAGGATGCAGTGTCCCCTAGAGTTAACTATCATGGCACCCACAGAGCACAGAAATCCCCAAATCCTTTCACCATCCCTAGAAACCTCCACTAACGAGGAGGAAGGGGCCAGATTTGGCCCTATATAAATTATTGACAATTTATAGCATGAACAACCCACATATGTCTTCACTAATGATTTTCAAAGTATGCAAAAGTTTTACATACTAACTGAATACATTTTCCTCCTACTAGACAATACACATTATACTCCTGGGGGAATTCTGCACCAAAAAATTAAAAATTCTGCACACAATATTTTAAATTCTGCATTTTTTTTGTCAAAAAAAAAAATGCAATCTAATCCAGCTAGTTTAAATTATTTTGGCAATTTATTTAAACTACAATACAGTGGATGGAGAATGTGTGTGGGGAGCACTGGAGGAAGTTACCAAACCCCCTCTGTTTAATAGTAATGTAGGTAGTATTGACCCTTTACTTCTAATCATTAGTCAACAAATATATGCAGCCATATGCTTAGTGTTACATCATAAGCAACTGAAGAGCAAGTGAGGGCTGGGGACTCAAACTCACAATTTATACTGGCTACTGACCATCTCCAAAAAGGTCAGTAGCAAAAAGTTCATGGAGCACATTTAGATAGGAAATTTTCAAAAATTTAGACCAGTTCTAATCACTAAAGTACCATAAGCATTTATAAGACCGCACTGTCCTTTACAATAAGGCTCATTTACACCACTCTCGCAATGTAAAGGAACCTTACAATTTTATACCTGTTTTATACTCTGGGGGAATTCACTAAGAACAATGGGAACAATTCACTAAGCAGGCAGGCTGCTACATTCTCCTCTGCCTGAGGGAACAGAGCCTGCTCCAAGCCTACCTCTTGAGAAATACCCTAAAGCCCTGCTCCTCCGCGCCAAGGGTGCTGCAATAGTGAGAGGGACAGAGTGTCTCTCTCTCTCTCTCTCTCTCTCACACGACTACCCAGCCCCGCCCCCCAAGGCAGTGATTTACGTCTCTACTGGCTACTCTGGGTGTCCAAACCGACCTGTCTGCACTGCCAGGGAGTGGGTGCATGACCGCTCTTGCTGCTTCCCTTCGACAGAACAAGGAGTAATGGTCTCAAGTTGCAGTGGGGGAGGTTTAGGTTGGATATTAGGAAAAACCTTTTTCAGTAGTAGGGTGGAGAAGCACTGGAATGGGTTACCTAGGGAGGTGGTGAAATCTCCTTCCTTAGATTTTTAAGGTCAGGCTTGACGAAGCTCTGGCTGGGATGATTTAGTTGGGGATTGGTCCTGCTTTGAGCAGCGGGTTGGACTAGATGACCTCCTGAGGTCCCTTCCAACCCTGATATTCTGTGATTCCATGATTCCCCATCAGAAATCATTTTTCTTCAGGGGCCATGAATTCTGCACACGCGCAGTGATACAGAATTCCCTCAGGAGTAACATTAGCCAAAACATTTCAATTTTGTTACTCAAAATTAGGCATCTAAATCCATATTTAGGGATATCTAAAAGTTGCTTGATTTTCAGAGGAGATTAGCACCAACAACTCCCATTGGCTCCAGCTGCAGGAACTCTGCACCTCTGAAAATCACTTTTATTTAGGTGCCTAGATATGGAACACTGAGTGATGTAGCAAGGTGGATTTGAACATTTACCTACACCTCTCTTGCCTTGTGACATGCAACTTTCAGTTATGGTTAGTATTTAAAACTGCACAGGAAAAAAGTGAATTTCTGAGCACCTCCCTAGCTGTTTCTGAAGAGGGCTTTTAAAAACAAAATGAATTATACTAAAAGACACTTGCAGAAAGTACTATTCAGAATACATAATACTGTAGCAGGGGAAATCAGGTTTCCAGTCAGTAGTATTAGCGTAAAATATAAAAAATGGCAAATTCTTCAGTAGCCTGCATAGATTTATAGCAGCAATAACTTTTTAACATAGCTTTTAAAAGTCTTAAGGAATCTCCCGTGAGAAAGCCTATATGTATCCTTCAGATTAGTCTGGCACCACTCATTTCCCCATATGTATTGATTTATTAATTCCCCTATAGATATTGTAACATCAATATTTCTTTGTTGATTTAACACTTACTCAACATATAATGAACTGGCAACTATAATACATGTTCCTTAGTACTTTTATACTATAACAAGGCAAACTAGATTTTTTTGTTTTCAAGTGAGCCGGTAAGTGATATCACACTAACAGTATATGAATTACACAGACTACAAAATTCCTCCATTAAAATTATTCATACTAATCACATCTCATAAGCTTGTTGTGCCTTCCTGTTCTTGAGGTTGTATTACAGTGTGGCCACACATATGAAGTCAAATTTTTTACTTTTATAAAACCACATATTGGAATAAGACACAATTACAAAAATAAAATGTTGCAAGTATTTCACTTGTAAGAAATTACATACATACTGTACCTCAAAAAGTTTTAACATTTTGGCAACTACATTTTAGCATTTATTCAGGTTTTCTCCATGATACTTTATTATAGCATACTTTGGAGAAGAGCTTCTCCTCTCTACACAGATAACTTCTTATGCCAACACCCTTATGCACCATGGATGAAATCCACTCCATCTTTGTAAAGCCAAAAGATTATCAAGCTTTATACATGTTGAGTGTGGAGGGATTGCAGCCTTTATGCTCCGGACGCAAAGGGTGTTAGAGGCCCTCATTCTGCATAAGCATTGAATCTCTGTCCTGATGCCATTACAACCCTACCAGCCTATGTGGGGTTGGTGCAGAGACCCTTTCTGCATCATGCAAGGAATATACAGGCACACCTCTATGATTTCTCTGGCTGCACTGATCTGTGCATCCTCTATGCAGGGCTTAAGTGGTCCAGAGGGCCTTGCCCCCATATCACAAGTGAATTTTACCTACTAATATAATATATGGAAATATACCTATCTCATAGAACTGGAAGGGACCCTGAAAGGTCATTGAGTCCAGCCCCCTGCCTTCACTAGCAGGACCAAGATCCCTAAATGGCCCCCTCAAGGATTGAACTCATAACCCTGGGTTTAGCAGGCCAATGCTCAAACCACTGAGCTATTCCTCCCCGTTTGAGTGTGCCTTTTAAAATATCTGAATTTGCAATTTTGCCCCACCTTCCCTCCCCCCGCCCAAGACCTCACTCATTTCACATAGTACTACTCACCCCTTGCTTTCCCCACATCCCTGTTCACCTTGAACAACTACAATTCACCTTCCCTCCCAAGCTCTATAGAGTCAGAAGAGCAGAGCTCAGGAGTCTGGGGGGCAGGGTGGCCAGTGTCTAAGGCTCAGATCCTCCAAGGTGCAAAATGGGAGTTAGGCATCTATATGCAAAATAGGAGTTAGGCATCTAACTACCTTTGAGTATCTGGGTCTAAGAACAGAATTAGATGGTGGACCTTGACAGTTCTGTCAGGTTTTATTTTAGTCTATGATGAAATTAGTTTAAGATGAATAGAGAAATAATTATTTTTGTGATTAAGTGTAAAATTTGAAACGTTGCCTTTTAGGGACATATTCTGACAATGCGTGCAAGTATAAAGTTTGGAGTTTGTGGTTAAGTTACACTGAGCCAAAGAAACAAGAGACGTCAAGGGTAAATTTCAAAAAGGAAACATTTTTAAAGTGTTTCCTCTGCAAAAGCTAATAAATATTTAAGAAGGAATGTACAGGAAGAGTTATTGCACCAAAACTGGAAATTAAATGCACCCACTAAAGTCTGAAATAGAGGGATTTTAGTCACACTTCAAATGCAAACAAATCTCAATGCACTCTTAACTATGGAGTCATTAATGATGTGTGTCACTGGGTCAAATTCTGCTCTGAATATACTTATTCTGGATTTACCGAAATGTACATTATTATTTATACATGACAACAGAATTTAGCTGACTGTATATTGTTAGCAGGGCTCTTGCTATATTTTTAACTGCATATTTATTCAGACCAAAAATGGGAAAAGGAAAAGTTACAAGTGTTTTCTATATTTAAAAAAGTTTCATTTTTATACCTGTTTGGAAAAAGACTCTGGCAATTATAGTACGGCACAGTGGACACGGAGTGTTGGTTGGGTTGTCTTTGGCAAGCATCCGCAAGCAAGGTTCACAAAAGATGTGGTGGCATGGATAGCACATATATGGATTGAAATAAACATCCAAGCACACTGCACAGAGGTAGCTTTCTTTATCTCCTCTTTGTTCATGCTCGTCATCTGTATTCAGGTTATCATTCAGAGTCTGCAAGGAAAAAGAAAAGAAAAATCTCTTCACAGCTCAGTTTAAAACTTTCAGACCAGTCAAGTAGGAGGGAAGGTGGTCTTCTATTATATCTAAGGAATAAAGGTAGGATTCCCAATGGTTAATACATAATTCTTTCAAAGAGATAATGAACCATCCTCAAGTGACAGAAATGCCTCTTACAACAAGCATATTGAGGGAAACAATTATGAACATCAGACCTGGGAGCCTAAAAGTAAAGAGAAACATGGAACCAAAAAACTGGATAAAAATATAGCAATTTACAGATTCCTGCCTTTCCTATAAATCTTAATATTTTCTCGGTAATTTTATAACAATAAAGAGCTGCTAAGTTTAACACAAAAATTTAGAAACCATAAAAACATAACACTATATGCATTTCTTCTGCCTTTGAAAAAACATTGTCCATTTGTGGAAGGCATGCTCCAGCGAGGATAATGACTCAAAATTTTTGGCAAGTGCATGGTTTTGCCAAAACCAGTTGCTCTGTATTTTCATAAGCTAATCTACTTGTAGGAGGACCAACCTGGTCCTTCCATATGGTTTGCAGATTGCATGAGCACTAAAGCATTACACCCTTATGCCAAGTACTAGCCTCAGACAACCTTTCATTCTTGCTCAGAAATGGGACCTGTGCATCAGCCCCCCCAGTAATGGGGGCCTATCCATTAGCATTTCCCTTGTCTCTGAACTAATGTGGAAATTTAACAATTAAGGAGCCCTCACTATAGGGCTGCCCCTTTACAAAGTCTGAAGACAAGCTGGAAAAGAGAAGCAATGAAGTAGCACTGGTGTTTAGTAGAAGACAGAAATGACTCCGCTTTAGCAGCACTGTGGCAGTGAGGAAAACCACAAGTCAGCCATGTGACAACCCATGAACAAAATCTACTATGAAGCCCAGAGAACTGGAAAAAAGTCAACCCTCTGCTGTCCCAGCAGGGCCAGCTCTAGGCACCAGCAAAACAAGCTGGTGCTTGGGGCGGCACATTTTTAGGGCCGGCATGGCCGGCGCCAGAATGCCGCCCCTGCCGCCCCTAAAAATGTGCCCCGGCCGCCCTAGCTTCTGCTCGCACACTGCTGCTCGCCCTCCCTCCCAGGCTCTCAAACCTGGAAGGGAGGGGGAGATCCTGAGTGGCCGCAGCGCTCGAAACAGCTGATTCTTGCGCCGCTGCTCCCCCTCCCTCCCAGGCTTGAGAGCCTGGGGGGAGGAGGCAGGGCTGGGGATTTGGGGAAGGGGCGGAGTTGAGGCGGGGCCGGGGGGTGGGGTAAGAAAAAAACGGGGGTTGGGGGGGCAGCCAAAATTGATTTTGCTTGGGGTGGCAAAAATCCTAGAGCCGGCCCTGTGTCCCACGAACGGATATGAGTTTTGGGAGAAAAGGAGAGATATTGGGGGAGAAGGGTAGAGATTGTCTGACTACCTGCAAGTTAGAAATGTTGTGTGGATCAATTAAGGAGTTTAGCAAACTGAAGGCAAAATGACTTGGAAGACCCCAGAGTAATGGGAGGTTCCCAGGAAGGTGTGGAATCTTTATAACATGTGCATGCAGGGAAATCCCAGAGCCCACTGCAACTAGTAAGATGGAAGTATCGCTAATGTGCAGTGAGACCCTATTTAGGAGTAATTTAATTTAGTGGATCAGGACAGTAAGTTCACTTTTTTACAGCCTTATACACCCTTTGTAAAAGACCTACAAACCCTGCCTACTTACCTACACACACCCTGCACAAGATGGAAGTACAAAGTCAAAAGCACAGGGAATTGCCAACATACAGTAAAGAAATTGGTGCAACATAATTTGAATGAGAGCTAAGTAGAAGTTTACAGTTGAACTGTTGAACTATTATAACCGAAGTCTCAAGCTGAACTATTATTATTGTTCATTATTTGTAATTACGGCAATACCCAGATGCTCCAATCAAGATCAGCACTGCACAGAGTGCTTTACAAGTATAAATCAGATGACTGTCCCAGCTTTAAAGAGTTTACAATATGCATGAAATATGACAGCTGCTTGTAGAACACTATGGATGTAAAAGAGGGGCAAGGTAAGAATGCCAATGATAGGAACATGTCACCACTAGTGCACCCTTCTCATGCCTGGATACAGCATTGAGGGGATTTTGCTCCAGCACTCCTTGGTGGTCACTGCCATAGCCCAGAAATAGCGCATCTCTACCCAAGTCTTCCATGGCCTGGCGCTCTGGCCAGGCATGGGCAACAGGGGCAGAGAGGTAAGGGCCATTGCCACCCCACTTTTTAAAGAGGGGGGCCATACCTCTCACTTTTGAGCACTGAACTCAGCAAGGGAGCAATGGGGGGGCAGAACCCCGTTGACTCCTGACTGGAGCTGAGTGGCATAATGGCAGAGTTCCTTCCCTTCTGGCATGACAGAGGGGTGTCCAGGCCAAACTCAGTGAATGGCACTGGGGCCCTTTGCACCAAGTCACAAGGCTTAAACTAACGCAGATTTGGCCTTGCCACCCTTCCATCCTTACAAATGAGATGCCGGGACAAATCTGAGTGATTGGCATTTCAACCTGCCACATAAGGTCACACCACCACTCAAATTTGGACCATTTTGGTTGCTTACCTGGGTCCTCACTTTTGCAGTCCTCCCAGTTCCCTTGCAAATTCAAAGTTCAATTCCCTTCCTGGGTAACAAAAGATCCAACTGTAATAGCTAAACTAATAGTTCTTCTTCCCCTCTTGAACTACTCTAAAGTCTTCTGTTTTTGCCCCTTACTCCTGGGCCTTAACGATTTCCTCCTACACTGCTTCTTCCCCAGCAGGATTCCCCCACTGCTGCCCTTCCCCAGGGACTCCAGCAGTTTGCCCCAGGGGTCTCCCTGCTCCTTACAGGCCTCATCTCAAGTCCTTCCCTGTATCTCTTCCAACCTGACTTTCCCAGGCCCTTCCCAGAGATATCCCTCCCCTTGCTCCTCTCTCCTGAGTCTCTTATCCCCTAGACTGAGTTCACAGTTCAGTTTCTTGCTCTCTAGTCCCCACCGGTAGGGGTAGTCATTATAATTAGGTCTCCATCACCCTCAGCTGTTTGGTCATAGGCAAGGCTGAACCTGACTTGACTTAAAGGGCCAGCCAGCCTGTGACAGTATCCAAAGCATTAATAATATTCAAGCCTTATATAGCACTTTTGATCCCGAGATCTCAAAACACTTTATAAACAGAAGTAAGTAGCATTAGTCCCATTTTACAGATGGGGAAACTTAGACACAGAAAAAAGTGACTTTTCCAAGATCATCCAAAAAGTGAGTAGCAGAGCTGGTAAGAGAACTCAGGATTCCTGAGTCCCAGTCCAGTGCTCTATCCACTACGTCCCCCAGAAACAGAAATGGAGATGAAAGGATACATTTAAATGCAGATGGAGAAACCAGGAGGTTAAGCATGTGAGAGAGGAGTCTAGAATGAGATTGTAAAGCTGGGTAACTGGAAGGATGGTACCAAGATAGATAGATAGAGTGACAGAGAAGGGAGTGGGGACAGCTGGATGGTGGAGGAGTTTTGTGTACACCATGTTCAGCCTGAATTGGCAGCTGGACATCCAGGTAGAAATGATAGAAAGACCACTGAAAATGAGGGGCTGAATGAAGGAGGAGAGGTCTGAAGTGGAGTACCAGATTTAGGAAATACTGGTAGAGGGATAATACTTACAACCAAGTAATTGAAACCAAAGAGGTAAACTATACAATAAGTCCCACAAAAACATTTATCCCATGATACCAAAATAGCAAAATCACTCCCTCTTAAGTGACTTATTTAAAAAAATACATTTGACCAGCTTAGAATGTACTGAGTAAATTCAAAAAATGTCCATGTTCAGCGGGAAATAAAAAAGGGAAGACAAAAATCAGTACTACACTTTTAAAATCATCTTGCAAAAATACCTGTCCCAAATTAAAACTGCAGAAAACATGCAAAATTTATTTGGAAAAAATACTAACCTAGCAAAAATTAATGATCAAAGTTAGAATATTTTAAATGGCCTTGGAGTAAAATAGACATTAGAGAATGTGTTCCACATAAGTCACTTTTGAAACAGAGGCACAAATGCCTAAAGATACCTGCATATGTTTTGGGCAACGCAAGCACCGCTCCAAGCATGACTGGTAGCTAATTTACTATTTCATGGTATTTATGTCAATAAATTGTCCTGAAATGGTGACAAGTATCAGAGGGGTAGCCGTGTTAGTCTGAATCTGTAAAAAGCAACAGAGGGTCCTGTGGCACCTTTGAGACTAACAGAAGTACTGGGAGCATAAGCTTTCGTGGGTAAGAACCTCACTTCTTCAGATGCAAGTGAGGTTCTTACCCACGAAAGCTTATGCTCCCAGTACTTCTGTTAGTCTCAAAGGTGCCACAGGACCCTCTGTTGCTTTTTACTGAAATGGTGAGTGACTGATAACACAAGGAGGAGAAAGTCAGTACCGTTTATTTATTTCTAGGCTCCTATCCTGTAGACTTTGTATTTACCAAAAGCTGATACAACAGAGTGCACCCACCCTCCCATCTAATTAATGTAAGATTAGCATTTTGGAATTGGATTTTTAATTGTGCAAGTAAAAAGGCTGTCTCACTTTAAATTAACAACAAAAGGGATAGCTCAACATGTAAGCATTCAAACCCTTAAATATAAAACACACATTTTATCAGAACAACAAAGTGGGTGAGGTAATATCTTTTATTGGACCAACTTCTGTTGGTGAGAGAGACAAGCTTTTGAGCTACACAGAGCTCGTCTTCAAGTTCTTCCAAATTAGGCCAAGAGGCCCTTTGAGGTTTGTGTACCTTCAGGCACTGTTTTGGTTGACAAGTGTATTCAGTGCAGACTTTCTTTTTCGCAGGCTTCTGGCAAACTTAAGCTTAAAACCTATAGATCAGAGATGAGCAGAGAGGCCAATGCCTCTGGCCTACATATCTATATTATAAGTTAATTCACTCTATGCTACTTGCACTCTAAATTTCTCCCTATACGGCCACTCTCACTAAAATCCAAAAACAAGTTACAAACTTCAGAGCAGAGCAAAGAAGCTTAAGCAGCTCTCAGGAGTTACCTATTGCCAGGAGCCATGTCCTCCTTTCAGGCTTTTCTGCTTCAGCTTGTGCTGGATAAATTGCTCATGGGAAAAAAACGACTAAAATGCTACCTTCTTCTACAGATAACTATTGTTTAAAGCAGATACCATATCTTCTTTTTTCTTGTTTTCATATTTAGAAGAAGCTATAGGCAATGGGATTGGTCATCTAAAATGATGAAATACTCCAGACCACAGTTTCTGAGCCCATGATTAATTATGTGTAGCGTGCACAAACTTTTGATTAATCTCTTATAGGGAAGAAAAAAGGCAACAATAAATACATTGGGTAAACACTCAAACTGAAACTCGTAAAATGCTTAACAACTAAAATAAGATCATATCAATATAAAACGTGTCGACATTTAAAAGAGCTCGGTCAGGATACCAGGAAGTCAGGGTCAAGCACCTGGTTACGGACAGGAAGCAAGTAGTAGCAGACTCTGGGACAAACCGGGGACAGGAGCTGGAGTCTAAGGTTCACAGAAAGGCAAGGTTTGGAGCAGAAGCAAGCAGATGATTTGCATCATTTCTCAGACAGCTCCCTGTAATGACTTCCTGTTTTTTTACTGGCATGGGCCAATTAGTGTGCTGCAGGGGGCCACCACTCAAACCTCACTGTGCACTACTTCCTGCAATATCTAGCTTCACAGAGTCCCCCAACAGAAATATAGCCTGAGCTCCTGATGATCATGCGGAAGCATTGGCTGCCTCAGATCTCTGTAGTCCCACATTCTAGTCCTGCAAGTGCTTCCACAATGATCACCCCATAGGATTTCATACTGGATTATCATAATGGGACCTTTGGGCTTTAAACATCTATGAATGTCTTACACTAAAACTGCATTTAAAGATCATTTCTCTCAGCTAGAGAAGAACCTGCCTTGTTATAGGACATCAAAGACATAATGAGCATGTTGTCAGTTCTGTGTTAAAGTAATTGACCTGATATAGACATGCTTGGGCAACTACATCATCAGGCCATAATAGCATTATATGAATAAATTTGAGGTGGAAGTCCTGCCTTAAAAGAGGGATCAGCATACATACTGTAAAAAGAAGAACAGGAGTACTTGTGGCACCTTAGAGACTAACAAATTTATTAGTTACATACTGTGCAGCCCAGAAGGTTCACAGAGCCTCTACATGGCAGTGTTGGGGTTACTATGCCTGCCTGAGCCAGAGTTCTTCCATGTTTAACTCTAATCGGCCTCAACAACCAAGGACAGGAATTGGAATGTGTAAACAGCTAGTTAGCAATTACGACCTTGTTCATTTCAGGTACCAAACAATAATGATGAGGTTGGCATGTTTCTAGCTGAGGAAGGGGTAATAAACTAAGGGCAAACAGAACCAAATAACTGTTTAGAGAGAAGTTACTAACAAGCTAGATTTATAGCCCTAGAATGATTTAGTTGCTTAAATGTATAAACATGCCTTTGGTAGAGAGGGGAGGGGGAGTAGGGGGGGGTGGTAGGAAGGGGGAGAGAGGAGGGGCTTAGTTGTAAAATGTATAAAGAAGAGAGAAACTGTTTTTGCTGGTGTGCTCGATTTGAGACTTGCCTGTCTCCTTGCACCACTTTGAGATCTCAAATAAACTTTGATCGTTTCTCCACCCCGGTATGTTTAGTGGCGCGAAGCACTCCGGGCAACAAACCTCACTGTTGCTGTCCTCGGGCCCCTGTGCCGGCAACAGCAGTAGCAGTAGATGAACATTGGGATGGATTACAGTCAGTATCTTATTCTAGCTCTCTTATTCCCCAAACAGCTATCTAAAACTGTTGCAAGGAAGTGAGATACCAAATGGCTTTTTCAGCGTGAAGTAAGTGCAGGTCTGTTTTCTGATTGTTTTAGGGAACTGTGTCCTTTTTACATTCTCAGTGAAGTTCTAACTCTTCCCATCAAAATAATTAATTATAATCATTTGGGAAAAAAGCATTTCAAAATTTTTAATTTAAAGCTTCATTAGAGCTGCAGGAAATGTGATAACCCCAATGATCTGTTACTGCCATATACTATTTAAAGTATCAGTTAAGTGAGTCTATCATTAACAATCTATTTTCAGTGAAAATAGTATCTGAAGACATTACTGGATTACTTCAAGAAAATTTAAACCCATTATTACGGTTTGATACAAGAAAAAAAAAACAATTTCATTCAGTCTAATATTATTTTAAAGAATAAAGCACTGTTTTGTGGAACAAATGAAACACAACATCCATGAAGACTAATAAAGGAGTAGACAACATATTTACCTATTTCTTGCCCTCCTTTATGCACACCTGGCATTGATTAAAAAAATGACTGTAAGCCCAATCACATAATGTATTTATTTTTATTAGAGAGCTACAAGGTGGGTGAGGCAATATATTTTAACGGCCAAGCTTCAAGATTATCAGAGTGTCACAACTAGATAGAATAGATTGTTTAGCATAAGTAGTTAACACATATTTCAAGGGAGCATTCAAAGTAAAGTGGCCCATTAACATCCCTCCAGTCATAGGTAAGAAAGGGGAAAAAAGCTGGGGAAGGGGCCTGTTTAAATGGGGTATAGATTGTTGTTATAAACTATAAATCCAGTGTCTCTATTCAGCCCATGATTTTTAGTATCTTGGAAAGTTATGAATTTAAACTCGTAGGTTCGTCTTTTAAGATGTTGTGCAGGTTTCCTTTGACGATGAGGACTGAAAATTCAGATATAGAGTGATTGCTTTGTAAAAAGTGTTCAACTACAGGTGATATGGTATTTTCCTCTTTTATCATTTTTCTGTGTGAGTTCAGTTGAGAGCATAGTGATTGTCTTGTTTCACCCACATAGTTGTTATTGGGCCATTGAGTGCACCACATGTTGTAATAGGCATGTATAGTACACATGGATCTCGAAAGGTGTGTTGTGGGGAATGTTGATCATTGTTTTTCCCTTTCCCCCCTATGACTGGACTGGAGAGGTGTCATCTTGAATGGTCCTTTGAAATGTGTGTTAACTACTAAGGCTAAACAATCTATTCCACCTTTTATTTAGTGGTGACAGTCTTGAGTACATTTCCAGGACTTGAAGAAGAGCTCCGAGTAGCCTCCAAAGCTGGTTTCTCTCACCAACAGAAGCTGGGGCCGTATCTCTCTAATATGCTGGGACAAACAGGGCTACAACACTACTGTATATATTTATATTATGGTAGTGCCCAGAATTCCCAATCAGTATTGGCTTGCATTGTGATGGATGCTGTACTCATATAAAGATGCAGCCCCTGCCAAAGACAGATTATGTGTTTTATTTTTTTAAGAAGTTATGATGACATTCAGCTTAATCCAAGTAATTAGATATGGAGTTATTTAGGCACTCTTTGTTATGTTGCTTGATTAATCCCTCTGGATCTTTCCATGTACTAATTGAGCTGTCTCCTCTTAGAATACACATCTAAACTGGCAACTCAAGATATTATTACTTTCCTGAAAATTGCTGTTAGAAGAATTATATTTATCACGTTAAAAACTCTTGGGAAAACAGCTCTTCCTGAAGCTAGTGGCAACTGTTTCACTGAATAAATAAATTAAAATTGTATTATTTCTATTAAAAGAATTAAATTATCAAAATTAATATAGAGGAGGGCCATAAAAATACTCTGCGTATTTAGAATCAAATCCTTATTAATGTGTGAGAATTTATGCCTACTACATATAGCAAGAAAATAGGAAGTGTCTATCATTCTATGAGCCTCATCATTTTGACTTTGATTTTGAAACTAATAAAATAAATATTAATTTGCACTTAAAATGAGTTACGGTAACCATTAAAGTTATTTCTGATGTTGGCAACTAAAACATTTCAGTGAATGTACCTGTAGCAGTGAGTCTCAGAGCCCAGGTCTACATGCGTGGGCTTGAGTGGCTCTCGCTACAACGCTAAAAATAGCTGTGTAGATGATCCTGCTTGGACTGGAGCTCAGGCTCTGAGACCCGGGGGAGGTGAGTGAGAACAAGACTGCAGTGAGTGAGAAAGGCTCTTGCAGGGAAGACCTTAAGACCAGAGGAGGTTCCCCAGCTAGGAAGGTCTGGGAGTAGTTTGCTAAAGCAGAAAAGCACTGAGAGATCGGGGAGTTTAGGGCTGTACCCAGTTTAAGATGGAGAGAAGATTTTTGTGTTTAAATTTGAACTTCAAGTTAATAAAACAGAGCCTAATGAGGACTGTTGCTACTGGACTTGTAAAAGCCTTTTTTTAAAGTTTATTGAGGAACGAAGAGGGAAACTGAGGTGAGGGGCTGCTTGCACGGCTACCCTGAGGCCACAGGGGGAACCCGAGAGAAGGCCACTTGTTGACACTGGAGAAGTTGACAGGATTTGCAAGACCCCCCTATGGTCAACGAGGAAAGGGAATGCATAATTAGTACATAGAAACATCTAAGGGTGGCAGGACAGGCCTGCTGGGTGCGAAAAGGACATCAATACCATGCTCTTGAGAAGGGACATTAATGGGCGGCTCTTCTTGATGGAGAGATATCAGAAGGAACAAGCGGCTTTTAAAGAAGCCAGGCAGCTGCCCTGAAGGAAAGGACGAGTTAGCCATGGATAAGAAGGGCTTTGAGTGGCAAATTGATATGCTGGTGGTGGGGGACAAAACAGGCTTCATCTTTAGGTGGCAGAGATGTAGGCGCCTTTGGAGAGAGGGCAGTTTCTGTCTGAAAGCAGTCAGATGAAAGGAGAGAGGCAGAGACTGCAGAGTGAGACCAACAGAGGCCAATGAAATAAATAAATCATTCCCTTGGGTAGAACTTGCCGTAGGGTGGGCAAAGTTCAAAGGGTTGTTTGTGTCACAGAGTGGCTCAGATCTTAATGGCTGGAAGGCCTGGGGCTAGCCAACCCTAATTACTAGAGGCACACCTGGGTTGGATCAGGTGATACCATTATATGAGCAATAGGAAGCTGCAACTGTGGGGAGGAGAGGGGATCTATGGAGAGTCTGCAGTGAGTGAGAGGCTCCTCCAGGGAAGATCCTAAGAGCAAGATCCTAAGGCCCAGCTAGGAAGGGCTGGGAGAAGACTGCTAACGTAGAAAAACCCTGAGGCTAGGTCTACACTACCCGCCTGAATCGGTGGGTAGAAATCGACCTCTCGGGGATCGATTTATCGCGTCCCATCGGGACGTGACAATCGATCCCTGAATCGGCGCTCTTACTCCACCAGCGGAGGTGGGAGTAAGCGCCGTCGACAGAAAGCCGCAGAAGTCGATTTTGCCCCCGTCCTCACAGCAGGGTAAGTTGGCTGCGATACGTCGAATTCAGCTACGCTATTCATGTAGCTGAATTTGCGTATCTTAAATCGACTCCCCCCTGTAGTGTAGATGTACCCTGAGACGCCAGGGCAGTTTGGGGCTGTGTCCAGCTTAAGGCTGGAGGGAAGATTTTTGTGTTTAAATCTGGAAGTTAAGTTAACAAACCAGAGCCTAAGGAGGGCTGCTGCTACTGAACTTGTAAAAAGCCTTTTTTGAGTTAACTGAGGAACCAAAAGGGGAAAATGAGGCACCGTGCCGCTTAGAGGTCTGCCATGAAGCCAGGAGAGGGTGCCCAAGAGGAGGCCACTCATTGACAGTGTCATTGCATCTAGGAGTAAAGCAAATACTTAATACCAATAATTTAATTTAATTTAATTTAATCTCAATCAGTGTTTCACACAGAGGGTGAAATTAATCCCAGAACAGAATCCTGAACAAGCTCCTATCTTCCACTTAAAGCTTTGATACAGCATTTAAATAGTGCATAAAACCTTGCATGGACTCTCTCTGTGAGAATTTCACCCAAAGAGAACACACAGGGTTTTTTTTTGCAGAAGCTGCAGTATGAAGCAGTGTACTGCTCCTCATCATTAAATATCTCCTTTTCATTTCACAAATTGATGTGATGCTGTGCTGGGAGCTACATATGTACTAAACCTACTGATGGGATTTACAGATGTATTTAAATAGGAAGATTAAATGATAGACGAAGTAATATTCACTCTGCAAACAGGACTATGGTCTAGTACAGTGGTTCTCAAATTTTTTTTTTTCGTGGACCACTTGAAAATTGCTGAGGGTCTTTGTGGACCACTTACTGATCTTTCCAAATGTTGTTTGTACCATTAGCTAACTATTGTAAAGCGCTTTGGATAAATGTGCTATATAAAAAAAACCTTAATAATAAGCATTTTTTTGTTCTACGAATAAAAGCACACAACTCATATTTTAATAACAGTAGTCTTACCTTTCTAATGCGATGGATGTGCTCCCAGTCTCTAAGTTGGGGCTGGAAAGGAGTGGGGTCTCTCCCTCTCTCCCCTGCCGTGGCAGCCCCTGAGCTGGGCTGGGAAGGGGTGGGGTATCTCCCTCTCTCCCCCACTGCAGCAGCCCCCGAGTAGGGCTGGGTAGGAGAGGGGATCTCTCCCCCGCCACGGCAGCCCCCAAGCTGGGGCTAAGAAGGAGGGGGGGGTGGGTCTCTCTCCGGCAGCCGCAGCCCTGGAGCTGGGGAAAGTTGCCTTTTTCTCTGGCTGCTGCAGACCTGCACATCCTAAATTCCTTGACTTTAGCAAAGCTTTTGATACGGTCTCCCACAGTATTCTTGCCAGCAAGTTAAAGAAGTATGGGCTGGATGAATGGACTGTAAGGTGGATAGAAAGTTGGCTAGATCGTCGGGCTCAACGGGTAGTGATCAATGGCTCCATGTCTAGTTGGCAGCCGGTTTCAAGCGGAGTACCCCAAGGGTTGGTCCTGGGGCTGGTTTTGTTCAATACCTTCATTAATGATCTGGAGGATGGCATGGACTGCACCCTCAGCAAGTTTGCAGATGACACTAAACTGGGAGGAATGGTAGAGACGCTGGAGGTTAGGGATAGGATACAGAGGAACCTAGACAAATTAGAGGATTGGGCCAAAAGAAATCTGATGAGGTTCAACAAGGACAAGTGCAGAGTCCTGCACTTAGGATGGAAGAATCCCATGCACTGCTACAGACTAGGGACCGAGTGGCTAGTCGGCAGTTCTACAGAAAAGGACCTAGAGCTTACAGTGGACGAGAAGCTGGATATGAGTCAACAGTGTGCCCTTGTTGCCAAGAAGGCTAACGACATTTTGGGCTGTATAAGTAGGGGAATTGCCAGCAGATGGAGGGATGTGATCATTCCCCTCTATTTGGCATTGGTGAGGCCTCATCTGGAGTACTGTGTCCAGTTTTGGGCCCCACACTACAAGAAAGATGTGGAAAAACTGGAAAGAGTCCAGCGGAGGGCAACAAAAATAATTAGGGGGCTGGAGCACATGACTTATGAGGAAAGGCTGAGGGAACTGGGATTGTTTAGTCTCCAGAAGAGAAGAATGAGGAGAGATTTGATAGCTGCTTTCAACTACCTGAAAGGGGGTTCCAAAGAGGATGGATCTAGACTGTTCTCAGTGGTAGCAGATGACAGAACAAGGAGTAATGGTCTCAAATTGCAGTGGGGGAGGTTTAGGTTGGATATTAGGAAAAACTTGTTCACTGGGAGGGTGGTGAAGCACTGGAATGGGTTACCTAGGGAGGTAGTGGAATCTCCTTCCTTAGAGGTTTTTAAGGTCAAGCTTGACGAAGCCCAGGCTGGGATGATTTAGTTGGGGATTGGTCCTGCTTTGAGCAGAGGGTTGGACTAGATGACCTCCTGAGGTCCCTTCCAACCCTGATATTCTATGATTCTATGAAATTCCTCCCATCCCATCTTCTCACCCCACTGCCCCCTCCCACCTACCTCCTATTCCCCCCAAGGCCACCACCTCACCTTACATGTGCATCTTCTCCAGGGTCCAAGCACCTAATTAGTGGAACCACGCCTGCGTGACTCCACTAATTAGATGGGTGGCCCTTCATTCTCTTGTGTGCGGCAAGGTGTGCACCTTAGAGGGAACTATCCGTGGACCACTGAATGGAGCTTGTGAACCACAGTTTGAGAACCTCTGGTTTAGTAGATAGACAGTGATTGCTCAGATGTATCTGTCTAAAATATATATTTTCCTCTACTAGTAGAAGTACTGCTACATGATAAAAAAAGGCTCTTTTCTATTCATTTCACTTATATGAAGAACTATAAAACTAATACAATCTATTTGTGCTGAAATGTTAATCCTGTACTTATGAAAATAGCCTGTATATTAATCTTAAGGTCATGACACAGGATGTTTTTCAAATAGATATCCTCTAAGAATTATTTTTGAAAAGTTCTATGGCCTGTATTATATGTGAGATTAGATCACAGTGGTACCTCCTGGCCTCAGAATCTGCAAGTCTATCAGTTGACCTGCTGCACTGAAATAATAGCTGAGCATTTGCATTTATTCTGGCATTCTCTCAGTATGCTGGATCTCTATGTGTGTGTATATATATATCATTCTGTCAGGAAAAATATAACAAAATGGTGCAAAATGATGTCTGGAACAGTTTTGGCAGCTCTGTATAAATATAATCACAGCATTTTAAACAATGCATCTGATCTTCTTATTGTCATCCACCATAATATCAACCGTCATTTACACAGCATGGATGGAATAATCTCAGTTAATAGACAGCATATGAAGATTATTTTTATGCAGATTACCAACTCCTCTTATCATTACAACCATATCCAGATAGCAGACTGAGAGAGAAGGGGGGCAGAGTTCCCACCCTGTTCTGAACAGAATCTACACAAATACTCATCAATGCAGTCCAAATGTATCCCTTTTTCTGGGGTTTAGCTTTATAAGTAATAACAACATAAACTTTAGTCTTCTGCCCAAGCTTCATTGTTCCTAGGGTTTCTTTATTCTAGATCCCAGTTACCTCTTTTCAGATGACTGCATTCTGGATATAAGGGAGGATAGACTACCAAGCACAAGAAAAGAGTCAGCAACTCCCAGCAGGGGTCTAATATCCGAAAACACAATGGGTCAACAGAAGAACTCAGCAACCCTGTTACAGAGCTAAAGAATCCACACTTATGTAGGGGCTGTGATTGCTGGCTATGCATAACTGCCACTATTCTAGCCAAAGGGCTGTAATAACAGCCACAGAGAAGATGTGTTGCAGCAGCGTACTGTGTCCATTGTTTAAGGGTAGCACGGATTCCATTACTTTCCCTAATTTTTTAATTTCCCTACCCAAAGCCTGATGACAGGCTTTATCTGGGGAGCTGTGAGAGAGGAAAGGGGTAAATTTCAACCTAAATTAATTATTTAATATTATATGGCTACAGCTAATAAACATACAGTCTTGACCATAGTCACTATTAATAGTGGTTAACCTATAGCTATTCATCCACATTACTAGCACCGACAAGATTCAGACAAAGTTTTCCAACAAGACGGGAAAAAAATAAAACAAAACATTTCTTGTAGAGCTCATTTTGTTCTTTACAGAATACAACCTATGTAAAGATTGCTGGGGCTACTGTAGGAAACTTCATCCAAACAGGTTCACAGGAGATAGATCTACCAACACTATTTGTATGAGATCAAGATTTTCAAAAATAGTTCTATAAAGTTAGGTTCCTAAACCAATATTTAGACACCTAAATAAGTGTCCTGATTTTCAGAAGTTCTGAGTACCTAGTGGGAGCTATTGAGTGATCCTCACTTTTGAAATCTCAGGCCACCTATTCGTAGGCCCGGCTTGGCATGAGTAATTAAACATAGGGGAGACCTCATTTCTTGGAAGACAGGATTAGGGAGGTAACAAAATCAGAAGGCTGAAAATGAAATGTTTCTGCTAAAATAAATGGGTTAGTAAGCTAAAAGACAGAATGTCTGAGCTAGCTAAGGTAAGAGGGGGAACGCCTAGGAAACCTAAGAACAAGATAACAACGGGCAAGAGTATTTGGGAACATAAAGATGAGATAAAGTGTAAATGCGAATATGGACAGCACATGGACAGAGAATTTTGTACAGAGACCAGTTCCTGCAAAGTCACCAAACCAATCCCAAAATATGTGATACAATGAATGGTGAATGTAATGTCATCTGTAAATATATATAAAGGGAGTTTCTGTGTAACTTTAGATGAGCAGTAAGCCCTGTACCCAGACACTATACAACTGAGCCTGATCGACTCAAGTGTAGTTTGATTGTATGCTAATAAAGAAACCTCAGTGATGAATTCAGAATTGAGCTGAGTTCTCGGGAACCGAGTGGATAAAGTCTTGGAGGCTAATGAGTGGATAAGGTCTCAGAAGCTGCCCCACTGTACTCCTGTGTAGGGGAATCCTCCAGTGGCATGAAGCTGGATAGCTGGCTCTACTTCACACCCCACTGCGGCGCTACACAGCCACTCATTGCAGCCATCCTCCTGGCAGAGAAGCATGGTCAAGGAAAAGGGGCATTGCTGGAGTTCTCTTCCCAGAGCAACTCCTTAGTGGTTGTTGCATCCAAGACAATTTAGAGAACCTTGGGATTGTTCTAAGTTGCTGTTTGTAATCAGACTGGAAGCCAGCTGGCTGAAGATCACAGAGTCCTTTGTGGCTCCTCCCTGAGTGAGACCAGCTACCAAGCAGCCAGTCTCAATGGATCATCTGACCAAACGTTTTAAAGCGTCTGAGCCTGAATTTCCTCACTTCCATTGGGGGTAAAGGTGAAGTAACTTCAGTGAAGTCAGTGGAGATAACTGACAATAGTCAGGCCCAATATATTTTAACCTCTACTTCCAGAATATCCTACCAAATCAACCTAGTCATCTATATTTTGTTCCAAAAGTTATTTTTTTTTTTTTCATATTTCTTATTCAATTAGAATTTTTTTAAATACCATACGAAGAATAATATACTAAAAGGAAATAAAAAGTAAGCCACTGCATTTTTAGTAATGACGAAGGAAACACCTGCACACATGTATGTTTTTATAGTATGTGGAGCAACTTTGTACATCTTTTCTCTCAAACAAGCTATATTTGATATATGATTATTAATATTATGAGACACAGACATATTGCATCTTACCTTAAACAAGATGTAATATATTTTTGGCTTATAATTAGCACATTGCATCTTATTTCATGCTATGCCTTTGGGGTTTAGGTTGGCAAAGCTTCCCTTCTTTGAGAGTCTTCTTGCAAAATCCTCTAAGGGACTGAATAATGAGCCCTAATGATTTCAAGCCTTCTGCCCAGTTATAGTTTAATATCACAGAATTTTATCCTGTGAGCTTTCTTGCAATACTGCTCAAAAATTAAATAGGCAATTCCAGCCAAATTCAGAGGATTTAAGACTTTTTTTGAGTGGCAGGGCAAGAAAATGGGAAATGCAGTTTAACATCTGCTATTTTACACTTGTCTGCCTGGACTCAGGAAAAAAAAAGGGAATAAATATTACATTTAACCTTGGTGCAGTATACTGACCAACACAAGGATTTAATGATTAATGTATCAAAGTCCTTGTAAACATAAGCATAGTTTACTTAAAAATGTAAAAAAGATTAACACGGTTAATTTTTTAAAAAAGAATGCAAAACAAAAAATACTGTATTGCTATACAAAATGCTGGTTGGAACCTGTCTAGAATACTCAGTGTGGCATTACACCCCATATTTTTCATAGTAATATTATAGTTAACCCATAATCACATCATAATGTATTTTATGCAAGATAAGTCATGTAAGATATCATTGAAAAGGTTTGATTTACTGACTATGATTATCATATTTGTATGCATGTATCATTTTGGTATCTGAAATTAGAAATTTTGTCTATGCATCTATTACAAATGTGTTTACACCTGAGGAATGCCCACTAGGCAAAATGCAATCAGTCTAGATTGCTGGTTGGGAAGGGCCATTAGGGAGAACAATAGGTCTTAGAAGAAGCTAATCTCCCTCCAGGGAGCCTTCCTGGGGTTGCTACAAACAGCCTCTGACTCATGGTTGCTATGACACTATGGGGTCATGTGACCAAGTCACCTGGTACTGGGCTCCATCTTGGAATACCAGTGTTTGTCCACTGAAAGGGGTGGGAACCAAACTTGGAGACAAACGGTTCCCACCATATGCAAAAACTATTTAACACAGGGGAGTGACTTCATCATGGTTCTTCACTGACTCCCCGCCCAAGAAAACTGCTGGAAACACCTGAGGAAAAAGGACTGGACTGCGTGAGAAGTTTTGGACCCAGGGTAGAGGGATTTCTAGCCGGCAAAAGGAATACCTGGAGTATTTAAGCTACAAGCAAGTTCAGCTTGCCCTCAAGAATCTCTGCAAACTGCCTAAATCAACAATTAGGATGAGAATTTGCTACTCATATCCAATCTCATTAGTATACTAATCTTAGAATGCATTTTGTTTATTTGCAAGGTAATCTGCTTTGATCTGTTTGCTATCCCTTATAATCACTTAAAATCTATCTTTTGTAGTTAATACACTTGTTTTTATTTTGTCTAAAACCAATGTGTGGAAATCATAACTTGGAGCAGAAAGCTGTTGCATATCTTCCTCCACATTGAGGGAGGGGGTGAATTTCATGAGCTTACGCTGTGCAGTTTCCTGTGAAGTGCAAGACTGTATCATTTTGGGCTTACCCTCTAGAGGGGGTGTGCGCCTAAGAAGCTGGTAAGTGCGCTAGCTGTATAGCCTTCCCATGTAGGGACTGGTCAGAAAGTCTGTCTGAATGTTACTACAGCTGTGTGTGTGTGTGTCCCTACCTGTGTGCTGGTGAAAGTGAGAGACTGGGAGCATGTCTGTAGCTTGTCACAGCATTAGAGGGTGACTGGTGGGCCAGGGGGGCTCAGTGTTACCCTAGTTTCAGGTGGCACCCTGGGGGGAACCCATCACACTCAGTATTGTTGATCATGTTATAAAGAGGATATTTCCATACCGGGATTGTGGATATAGTAATCAGAATGATTCTCAATTTTTAATTTTTTTTTTTTTGTCATGGACTCTTTTTGATGCTTGGCCCTGTAGCCAATGATTTTAGTTTGATTAATCATAGCAGCACACAATAAATGAATAATAATCTGTTATATCATCTATATTCATTGTCTGTTAATTAGAGTTAATTTGGAGGATTATAGGTGTATAAGATTGATCAGTATTTAAAGGAAACATGTATTAGATATAAGTAAGACAAGCTGAAATACAAGAATCTATAGGCTGAAGCCTGCAAGATTTTAGCTTAACTATTTTAGGCCTTGTAGACAAGAAATGCTGACATAAGAAAATAACCAAGAAATAACCCAATACTCTAAGATTATGGGAAAAGAGGTACCAAGTGGTAATATTGCAGAAGTCTAGCAGGAAGATTAAATTTTAAATTATAAAATGCTGTAAAAGCAAATATTGTCTCCAACATGTGTCTTAACCACAGGATACAGGTGGTACATCAATGTTAATGAGAACCTGCACAGCCTATAGAATTTAGGATCCCTTGTGTTTCTAGGGGACACAGACCAATAAGAAAGAGAGGGTTGACACTTTCATGTACATGCACAGAATGTAGGTATAGACAGAATCATATTACAGTACAGACACACTTACGCGCGGATGTCGGGAGTCAAGCCGTCATTACCACGTGTTAACGGACTGCGGGTTAAGAGGGCCATGCTGAAATATCTTAAGATATCTACACACACACACACACACACACACACGTATAATTATCTAGGATTATATACATATTCACAGCGTCTCAAATACTGCAGGCCTATCTGCTAACGGCGCTTTGCAAGAATATAAATTCAAATGTGTAACCTAATTAAAACATTGTTATTACTACATAGGGGTGAAAGTAACTCAGGACAATTACCGGTATGGGGCGGGGGTGGCTCTGGCCCCAGGAAGGGACGGGGCCTTGAGCGGAAGGGGCAGGGCTAGGGGTCAGCATCCCCCAGCCAGCCCTTCCAGGCCGCCTGGTCCATGCTGCCCAGGATTCCCATGGCAATTTAAAGGGCCCAGGGCTCCAAATGCTGCTGCTGCTGCAGTAGCGGTGTCCGGAGCCCCAGGCCCTTTTAAATCGCCGGCCCCGGGGCAGCTGCTCCCTTTGTCCCCTCTCTGTCAGCAGCTGAAGGGAGGCAAAAGGGGTAGGGACCTTAAAATTGCTGCGCCTGCCTCCCCCCCGCACCCTTTGGCAGCCCAGCTGCCCTTTTTGTCTCCCCCGTCGGCAGCCCTGCTGGTAGGATCCCTACTGGCAGGGCTGCCAATGGGGGAAGGGGCAGCAACATTAAAGCACTGCCACGGCAGCGCTTTAAGGATGGTCCTTTGCTGTGGCAGCGCTTTGAGGATCCACAGCAGCGCTTTAACATCGCTACCCCTCCCCCGCATCAGCGTTAAAGACGTACAACATGTTTCCGCTCCGCATTTCCTGTTGATTTCTATGTCAGTGAGTCTGTAGCACTACATAGCAAGTTCCTGTACCGCGTGTTAATGAGTCTCATGTGTTAAATAAGTAGCACTGGGAGGCATGGCACTACTGCGCGTCAAGCGGATACACGCGTAAACCGGTCTGTACTGTATTAAAAAAGGGTGCCCAGAGCGGGAAAATAGAGTTTCCTATGGGAAACTCTCAGCAGGAACCATCCCCATATTAAGTATCGGGGGTAGCCATGTTAGCCTGTATCCAAGGAGTCCAGTGACACCTTAAAGACTAACATTTATTAGGGCATAAGCTTTAATGGGTAAAAAACCTTACTTCTTCAGATGCAGAAGTTTTTTACCCACGAAAGCTTATGTTCAAATAAATCTGTTAGTCTTTAAGATGCATCCCCATATTGATGACCAATCCATGAAAGGGCCATCAGACTCTAATACCATCTAGGAGGATGTGAATATGTCTATAGTTATAACTAGTACATGGATATATTTAGGAATTCTATATGCTGTGACATTTATAACTTTGTTGGCAACCTTAATAAAACTGCTAAAAGATAGTGGACCTTGTTCTTGTTGCTGTATGTGTTACTTGCCTATGATTCCTATGGGCTCTGGATCCAGAACAAAGAGAGACAACTCTGTTGAACTTGAAACTGTAGCCGCCAGAGCCGAACCCACTGTAGTATAATTAACATTAAATAAAATAAAAGGCTACAGCCCCGATTTGAAGGTCAGTCTAGCAGAGTTTGTAGCTTTCCTGTACTCATTCATTTTGGGGTTTGCATGCATTGGCACTGACTTCCTCTGGGCCCGGGGGGTGCTCAATCCACCGCTCCGCCCTGGAGCGCCCATGGAGTCGGCTTATATTTGCATCCATCAGTGGGCTTTCAACCATTGCTTCTCTTGGATGTCTTGCATTGCAGTGATTTCTGTCTGAGAAAGATACAGACACCAAGTTGCTTTGTGAATCAATTACCAGACGGTACTAACAGAATGAATAATTGCTGCTTCTTTCTCCAAGCCCAGGCATTCATTACACAAAGACACCTCCTATATAGTCTCACATCACAGAGTGGGATTCTTGTTCTTGTCTTTAAACTCAGAATATCTCTGTGATGGACGACGTCTAGAAAGCAGTAATGTCAAACCTGACATCTGGGTGATAGATGGCAGCAAACTAGATATAATCTTGAATAGCGAAATGGAAAGAAAGACACAAGACAATTTTGAATTGTCTCATAAAACAGAGCTGCATGTCCCTCTCTGCATTATATTGGTGAGACCAAACCTGGAACACTGCCTTCAGTCCTGGGCATTTCAGTACCAGAAAACAGAGAAAATGGAAGAAGTGTAAAGAAAAGCAACAAATGTGATTCGGAGTCTAGGGATTGGTTTGTAATGAATAAATAAACAAACAAACAGACAAATTCAGGTTACTATAAAAGGGCTACTATGTATAGCTTAGCTACATGACAATTAATGGGACATGATAATAGTGTAAAAGCATTTGAAAGCATAAACAGACTGGGCATATAACTAGAAATAACAGGATGAAATTAAAAAAAAGAGAACATTTAGGCTAAATGGCTGAAAAGCTTTTCTTATAATGAGAGCCAACCAATTGTGGAATAATCTCCTAATAGAAGTAATGGAAGCATCATCTCTTGGGACTTAAGACAAACTGGACAAAGCATTAGAAAACTTATTGTAGAGAATAAATCTGCATTGGCAAAGAGATGGATCTGATGACCAAATACATTGAAATTCTATGAATCTATTATTCATGTGATGTGGCACTTTGCTGCATTGGCACCAAAAATTTTGTTCTGAGCAAAGTTTAAGGAGAATGGTCTTAGAAAATTGATGGCATCTGGGTGGCATACAAAAAGTATTCAAAATTATTAAAGCATATGCCAAAGCTGAACCACACAATGCGTTCATGCTAGTGAGTGGTTCAAAGAGAAAAATACATAAATGAGTTCCACAGGAAAACTAATACTTTCAATTTTTATGACGATCCAGTTATTATAGTATCCTCTTAAAATAGTGACAGAATTCATATTTCTCTGCTCATTCCCAGAGAATGGATAAAGGAGCATTTCCCATGCAAGCATGATGGAAGAAGTTGTTGGTTTTTAAGAATGAATTTGCTCTCCTGGGTATTTCCGCAGCAGTTTTATTCCCTGTAAATCTTGCTTGTATAAAGAAAGGAAAATGTAGTTCTGCTTGGGTGTTTTTGGATTCCCAGAGGTCAAACCAGGAAGTTCTTTCAGAGAATGGTTCCACATTAGAACTTTAAAAATCCTTGTTACTAAGTTTTTACATTGCTGTATCCTTGCATTTATTTTTGCAGTTTTTGAGGGTCAACATTACATCTGATGTGCAGTGTAAATTGGGTGAGGCAACAGTGAATATGGATGGATTATTTAGGTATACGGAACAGGACAGATCCTTTAATGGTTCATTGCCAGAGCTTAAAAAAAAATGCAGGATTCTTGTAGATTAGGTTTTGGGAGTTTTAGCTGGACTTCACTGAGGCCTGGGTCTACACACACAGAAGTTTCATCAGTTTAACCCAGGTGTGATTTTATACCTGTACATCCTTGTGTGTAGATACTCTTAAGTAGGTTTAAACTTGGCTTATATTAGTTTAGCTTGCACCTATAAATTACAGGAGCAAGCTAACCTGTGTAAACTGCATTTAACCTGTTGGAAGAGTGTCCACACACAAAGTTGCATGAGTTTAATGGCACACCTTTAGTTAGAACCAGTGCAACATCTGTATGTAGACCCGACCTGAAACACTCTTTCAGCTTGTGATAAATGAAGTGTGGGGGGGAGCTCCCTTTTATGGACACTCAGCCAGCCAGTTAGCTATAAAGTCCCTCTTGGTGGCTGTTCTCTGCTTGCTTTACCCGTAAAGGATTAAGAAGTCTCCCTGGCTAGGTAAAGGAAAGGAGTGGGCACTGACCAAAAGAGCCAATGGGATGGGTAGAACTTTTTAAAATCAGAAAAAACTTCCCCTTTGTCTGTTGTTGTTCTCCAGGAAAGAGGGGAACAGGACAGCAGTTATGCTATCAGAAGCTTTAAGCCAGGTATGAAAAATCATCAGATTATACCTAGAACTACTTATTGGAAACCCCCAGATGTGTAAGTAGATGAGGAATATCTAGAAAGACATGATTAGGTTTATTTATTTTATTTTGTAAGGCTTGTGGACTCCTCTGTGCTAACCCCACATGCTTTTGTTTTACTTGTAACCTTTAAGCTGGATTTCAAGAAGCTATCTTGATGCTTAATCCTTGTATTGTTTTAATAAAATTTACCTTTTTTAAGAACAGGATTGAATTTTTGTGTCCCTAAGAGGTTTGTGCATATGTTGTTTAATTAGCTGGTGGCAACAGCCAGTTTTCTTTGTTTTCCTTCTCAGCTATTCCCTGGAGGGGGAGTGAAAAGGCTTGAGGGTACCCCATAGAAAGGAATTCCCAAGTGTGCCTTCCTGGGCTTCAAAAAGGGGGTGTTTGCACTTGAGTGGTGGCAGCATCTAACCATCCAAGGTCAGAAAGAAGCTGTAACCTTGGGAGTTTAATACAAGCCTGGAGTGGCCAATATTAATTTTTAAGATCCTTGCAGGCCCCTACCTTCTGCATTTCAGCCTTACCATTTTTTACAATAAAATGTGCTTGCTAATTGAATACACTGTTAACTGAGAAGTACTATTCCAAAAGGAATAATTTGTTTTCCTTTCACAAACAATGGCAATAGCAAACCATGCATGATATTCAGAGGACATTATATTATTTACATGATCTATACAGTGAAGTCATATAGTTAATTTGTTCAGCTCCAAGAAATAAACATGTCAAAACAGTTACATTGTTTATTTCCTTACAAATGAAACGTAGATGTGATTGGAGATGTTATGCTTTTGGTTTATGAGCTATATTTTCATAATCAAAACATCAAAATAAATCTGTATAATTATTGAAATATGTATTATTTGAGCTACTTGAAAGCAGACCAGCTGAAAACATTATTTAAGCATGACAAACAAATTTAGAATATCTTTTAAACATCAATTGTATTGTTTCATATTTAGGATTATTTAACTTCAGAAATTATCCCCATACAGTGAGCACTATAGAAAGGAATTTACAGTTATGTTAGAAATCTCTATGAAGTAAACATGCAAACCCTAAGTGCTGAGAAGATGCATAACTGAATATTCCCACTAAACATCTTTGATTAACCAATACTCAGGTGTTCAGGAAGTACATAGTTGCAAAACTGGTTATTCAAATTTGTGTTACTTGGCACTCAAATCTTCAGGCATCATTTCATAATCTTTGCATCTTGAAATTAATTCAGTTTTCAGATATCTATCCTAGGTTACATTTACATAGTATCTTTGTGCCAAAGGATCATAAAATTCTTTAAAAACAACATATTTGGCACAGTGGCTAAGGTATCAGACTACAGCTCAGGAGACATCAGTTCTATTCCTAGCTCTGCCCAAGATGTGCTGTATGAGCTTGGGCAAGTCCCCTCAGCTCCTTGGTTTAACCATTTGTAAAATGGGGATTTCATGTTTATTTTCTTTATAAAGCATTTTGAGATCCTTAGATGAAAAGCTGCATATTTCTGTTTCTAAATAAAAAATATAGTTTTAAAAAACCATAAGTCTAGGTGCCCCTGAAAATTAACTAAAATCACAATTAATATAAACAAAAGAGAACCAGCAGAAACCCCACAAGTTATACAAATAACTAAATAAATTATACATCATAGATATAGTAAAAGAAATACCACACCATCGCTAACTATCAGCTCTGCTCTCATACAGCATCTCATTCCACAAAAACCCCTTTAAAAAGATTTGTCCTTATGGCCAAGTGATTCAGGCTATTTTATAAGTAAGAGGAGCACATTCTCAAGAGAAGGGGTTCTAACAAAGACCCTGCAGGCAGCCCCATCTTTTATACAGAATATATGCCCACCACTAAAATGAAGCCACTGCAGCATTAATCATGGCATTTGTTTAACAATGCACAGCAACATTACAAACCAGTATAAAACAGTTGGACACAGCTGCATGTAGGATACATATACTAGTTTGCTAGAATTACTTTTCTGTGCTTTTGTGCCCTACATTTTCATTTAAACAATATTTGCAATAAGAGTTTGCATTTACTATCAGTTAAAATAAAATAAAAACAGCAATGGGAACAGATTTTTATTTTTATTTTATTTCTGCTGGCACTGAAAATGCAATTTTATTCACATCCATTTTTTCAATGACTCCAGTCCCTAACTTTTAGCCACTTTATGAGCACTAATAGCTACAATTTGCAAAAGAGGCCTGTTTGTATAATAGATTGAATGATCTCTATCTGTGTCAAATGGCACACATAAGAGTCAAACGTCAGAGAGGTTAGAGATGAGATAATCAAAGAGGTTCTGGTCACAATGACAAAGTCTGGTGAATACCAAGTAGGATGCTGTGATGCCAGCCTATTGTCATTACAGGAAATATATACTTATATCACAAGGCGCAAATAATTGATTCAAAATTACTCTTTCCCTTTTTGTAGGGAGAACTGGTTCATAGGGATGGAGCACAGTTCTTTTGTATTTTGGAGTTCTCTCCTTAGTGTGTTCTTTTGTTGTAACACTTAGTCATATCGCATGCCAATCTGTAATTTCTCCTAATTATTCCATTGTTAGCAGAGTTTAAAACAGCAACATATTTCACTAATGAAAGGACCTATATAGATGCTCCTATTGTTCTCATTATTTTCAGCTACAATTATTTGTTTGAAAAACTGTAATAACTTTGTAGGGGGAAGCTGCACAGTGAACATTTTATACTAACTGCATTGTAATGGCAACTTTATTACAGTGTTTTTTAATCTGATAGTCTCTCAAGAAATTGAAGTTACCATATCGGTCAGTCTGTTGCAGTTGTAAAATTACAAGGATGGCTTGTGAAATTACCAAAGTTTTAACATCTCAGTGATGTGATGAATGCCATGTATATATGTAAACCTCCTATAAGTTATCTAATTAATTTCCTGTATTTTCTTGCTCAAATAATTGAAATGATAAAGCTCCCTTCTTAGGCCCTCCCCCACCAAGAGCATTGCACAAGCAAAAACAAATAATGTAATAAAAATGAAAACATTGTAAGAAACCACATACAGTAAGCCAAAAAAAAAAAAAGACTTGAAAGTGAAATGGGGAGGCCTTTAAAGATAAAATTCAGCTTTAATATACAATTTCCGTATCTAGATAGGCAGGTGTATACATAAACACCTTTTGAAAATGTTGTAAGCACCCAGCTGCTTGCATTGATTTCAGAGCTCAGATCAGTAGGTACCTAAATAGTTCTGTTCAAAGGGAGGTGCTGGGTGATAGGCACCTCTGAAACCCAGGCCACTTACTGAGATCCCTAAATTTAGGGCCTCATTTTTAAAAAATCTTGACCAATCAGAACATAAATTGAACACTGTCTCCTGGATCAAGGAAAATAGAAGACAGCAAACCACTGAATCCAGTGATAGGTTTTAGGAATTTCAAATGGCTGAAAAGATTCTCAGAAGAAAATATCAAACATATTTTTGGTATTCCAAGGAAATACAGCTGATGTGCAGAAGAATGAGCAGAATTTGACACAAGTGCCCATGTTGTAGGCTGCAACCAGACACACAGATTACTGATGCCAGAGCATCAAAGAAAAAATGAGGCTACTTATTCAACAAACTCATGTGAGTCAGTTAAAAATAGATATAGAAAAATCACAAGTTATATAAAATCAATAGTCCTATAAAAATAGTTAAGTCAACTCTACAGTGGAATAAAAATCAAGAACAAATGCTTGTACAAAGTACTTAAAGCCAAACTTAACAAAAAACAAAACCCAAACAAAAAAATAAAACCTGTCATATTTTATTGAAAGTGGCTCTATTAATTCTTTTCAAGATCTCGGCAAGGGGTTGTTCCTGCACATTAAGGATAATCAGTGCTGAAGTGGGTGAACAGGGGTTTGGCACTCAAAAACAGGTACTCCTGCTGGATCAGAAGTTGCAGACAAAAACCAAGTGTAGACAGGCTCACTTGCCACACTGTATATTAAGACCTTCCCACCCAGAACACTACTCAACATTGTAAACATTGGCCTGTCTACACTACAGAAATTTTGCAAAGTTTCCCCATCATTGCTAACACCAATACAGCTTCACTGGAGTTACAAACTGTTGGAGTCCCAGGACTCCCAGTGTTGAGGGGTCACCAATAATTTAAGCACTACTTCGATTAAACATGCCTTGAATAGGTTTAGAAGACACTTGCTCAAAATGCTGATGACTGCTATTACCCTGTGTACACTGGGACCCCAACTGTGGCTAACACAAGTGAAATTGCACTGGTATTAACAACAATGGGAATGTTTTGCTGAATTTCCACAGAGTAGAAAAGGGTCATGAGAAAAGTATGAAAAAGGGGACACATTTGAGGAAGTATGTCTGTATTTTGGAGGAAATGGATTTACAATAAAAGATAAACTGCTGTTTTTAACAAAACAAAAAATTACTTGGACTCTCAGGTAGAAATGAAACCTATACTTACCTTATGGTATTGCAGTTAATGAGCAGAAGTAGGAAATGTGGCATTCAAAAGGGATACCATACATGCATGCACTGCCCTGTTCCCTACCACCTTCCCCTCACTTCACAATGCTTTGTTAATACTGCAGAATTATGGCTATATTCTTTAAACCAATGAGTACTGTGACAAAGTTCCTCCTCTACCTTGGTGGGTCCTGTGCATATTGGCGGATTTGCTCGCTTCACAGATTCACCCTGTGGGTCAGGAAACAGTCCAGAGACCTTCCCCTCTGGAAGAAGCTATAGTCCAGGTCAGTTCCTCCTGTGTTTGATCAGGAGTTGGGAGGTATGGGGGGAACCCGGGACCACCTTCTACTCCGGGTTCCAACCGAGGGCCCTGTGGACTGCAGCTGTTTAGAGTGCCTCCTGGTACAGCTGCACGACACCTACAACTCTTTGGGCTACTTCCCCATGGCCTCCTCCCAACTCCTTCTTTGTCCTCATCACTGGACCTTCCTCCTGATGTCTGATAATGCTTGTACTTCTCAGTCCTCCAGCAGTACGCCTACTCACTCTCAGCTTCTTACACATCTCTTGCTCCCAGTTTTTTTTTTTTTTCTTTCTCTCTCACCCCACCCCCCCTGCTTGACTGGAGTGAACCCTTTTATAGCATCAGAGGGGCCTTAATTAGAGTCAGGTGCTTAACTGCCTCACCTGACTCTTAGCAGGTTAATTGGAGTCAGGTGGTCTATTAGCCTGGAGCAACCCCTGTTCTGGTCACTCAGGGAACAGAAAACTACTTATCCAGTGGCCAGTATATCTCCCTTCTGCTACTCTGCTGTTCCCAACTTGTCTGGGTCTATCACAGTGCTCACTGTGCACATTCCACAAGAATACTGCTTAGTTATTCAGAGGCATAAATTGGAAGCCAGTCCCAGATTTCAGGCGAATGAAGAGCACTAAAAATGCCACATGCAGGGGAGGACTGATCACCCTTTCTCTCTTTTTTTTTCCTGGTTCACCGCCCCGGCCTACAGCTAGATGCTCAACTTAAATATTGGGGGCTATGTCTACACTGCATAGTAAGCCTGGGCCTGTGGGACCCGCACCTGCAAAATTGGTGTTTCAAAGCTTGTGCTTGGGATCCACACTGCATTGTAAATCCAGGCCACCCAACCATGCTGATGGTAGGGTGACCAGACAGCAAGTATGAAATATCGGGACGGGGGGCGGGAGGAGTTAATAGGATTCTATATAAGAAAAAGACCCAAAAATCGGGACTGTCCCTATAAAATCGGGACATCTGGTCACCCTAGCTGATGCGTCCATACTGCTTTATGCAGACCCGAGTAAGATCTTCTGCTTCTGGGGAGGCATCAAGATATCCCAGGGGTCCTAGCACCCTCACCAGCTGTAGCTGCCTCTGGGGTTTGGTTCATAGTGGATTGTGGTCAGTCCATCCTGCCTGACTTGATCAGAGGTGATTTGAGCCCACCAACACATCCAGCCAAGCCATTTTTGAATCTGCATGCTCCCAGTTGATCCCATCAACATGATCCCAACTCAGTGGAAGAACTTCTCCAACTCATGCTGTCAGTCCTATTTTGGGAATCATGCAGAGCATCTGTGAGATGCTGGTGGACATTTTAGCAGCAATATCTGACCTGCCAAAGCACCTCTCCCCTGATGCTGCTCATGCCTGTTGCCATAGCCACATATTCCTGGTATTTAAGAGCATGGCCACAAACACAGACTGGTGGGATCGCCTTGTCATGTGGACCTAGGATGACCAGCAGTGGCTCCAGAACTTTTGCATGATGAAGCAGACATTACTGGAGGTTTGTTATCAGCTTGCCCTGACCCTTTAGTGCCAGGAAACACAAATGAGGAAGGCTAGGCTGGTCCAGAAGCAGGGTGCTACAACTGTCTGAAAGTTGGCTACCTCTGATTGCTACAGGTCTGTTACTAACCAGTTTGGAAGTCAATTGTGGGGGTGTTGTGGCAGAGGTTTGTGAGGCAACCAGGATGGTGGTTTACCTACAGGTGGTGGGCATTACAAATGTTCCTGAAATAATTGCTGGCTTTGAGAGAATGAGTTTTCCAAACTGTGCTGGGGCCATTGATGAGACTCATGCCATAGTTTGCCCTTCACAAGGAACACAAGTACATAAACTGCAAGAGGTATTACTCCATCGCTATGCAGGCTCTGATAGACCACAGAGGCAGATTAATGGATGCTAATGTGGGATGCACTGGCAAGGAACATGACGTCAGGATTTTCTGGAAATTGGAACTTTACCTTCCTGGACAAGCTGGGACATTATTCCCACTGAATGATATTGTTATAAATGGAGTCACTGGCCCCACTGTTATTCTAGGGCTCCCCACTTACCGCCTTTTGCCATGGGTTACAAAACCAAATCCTGATTTCAGAGAAGCAGGTAAAAGAACATTCAGCTACACACTAGTAGCTGTAGGATGGTGGCTGACTATGCATTTGGCAGCTTGAACTCTGCTGGTACTGCCTTCAGAACCATTTGGATGCCAGTATCGTCAGTGCTGAGTGCATTATTGTAGCCTGCTGTGTTCTGCACAATGTCTGAGAGGATAAGAGAGAATCTTTTTGCCAAGAGTGGATTTAAGGCACTGCTAGATTGCTGAACTGGTACACACAGCCAGAAAGTGCACCTGTCATTACTGGAGCTGGATCCACATGTGCAACAGAAATCAGGGATGCTTTGTGCGCCCACATAATGGGCATACATGGTCCCATGCATGAGGGAAAGTGAAATGGTATTTGTAATTGTGCTGTTTCTGGGTGTGAGGCAACTGAGGGAGTATTTTTTAAATGTATTTTATTATGAATTTTGCAAACACTTTTAATGTACCTTTACATAAAGTGTGCTGAAATGTATGGAGATTTTTTTATGCTTATGGATTACCGTGATGACTTTTCTTGCATTTTTTGTAATTTTACTGAGACTGGCCATGTACTTAAACCCACAATTTATGGAGCACCGTGATGAAGTTCCACCTCGTTACATATATTAAAAATTGCTAATGCAGCCTAGTGTGCAAATTCAACACTTTACTTTAAACATGTATTTAAACATAAAATACTAATTTAAAAACCTGTCATGCAAACCAGCTGCCATCCAAACATACAACACAGTAACCAAACAGTGCAAAAACAGAGAAAGGTGTGTTTTGCACGTGTGGGCCACAACTGTTCCATATACTAGCCTGTGACATGGAACAGCCAAGCCCTGATTTGCCCAAAGGCTGAATAGTCTGCAGGATACAATAGTGTGGAGGGGATTCAGGGAGTAGGGCTGGTTCAGGAAGTGCAGGTGGCAGCGCAGCTGGCCCGGGAGCCTGCACTTGGGTGGCCAGGAATGCAATTAACTGCTCAAACAGCTCCTTCTGCTGTGCTCTGTCTTCCTTCCTCAAACTGCAGTCACACCCCAAGAACTATGCCTCCAACCTTTCCTCATGCTGTGCATTCTCTCTTTCATCCTTCTTGCATCCTTATCTTTCTAGTACTCAGTCTGATCTTTCTGCTGACTGGTTTTATCAAGAATCTCTCCCATCAACACATTTAAAACTTTCTTTCTCCTTGCCCATAGCTGGAGGGTTTGCTCTTCCAAGCTCCTGGTGCTATATATTTGCCCTGTGGAGGTGAAGGGGCCTTGAAAGAAAAGACCACATTATTGTCTGACCATGATAAAAAAAATTACATTTTCTACTCTTTAAAGGAGCTAGCTGCTTTTCTTCCAGGTAAAAAGATGATACTTTTTATCAATGGGCTCATAGATGCCAACTCCATGGATGCTCCAGGGCTGGAGCACCCATGTTAAAAAAAATAATGGGTGCTCAGCACCCACCAGACACAGCTCCTTCGGCGGCTGCCGCCAAACAGCTGATTGGCGGCCACCATCCTCCAAATACCAACTTCACAGGAATAGCCGTACCGACCTCAGCATGAGAGTCACTTCTTGCCCTTCATCTATCAACTGTCTCTTCTCTGGTGCCATCTCTGCTCAGCAGATTGTCATGCATCTTGACTTTGTGGTAGGCTGCCTTGAGCTGCTGGGTTTGTTCTCTGCACTGATCGATCCCCCAAAGCCACCAGTTGCTCCAATATAGCTTTGTAGACTTGATAATTTCTTGTGCTTTTGCTGAAGTCAACCATCTTGCTTGCCTCACACTAGAGATTAACCAGAATCTGGGTGCGTTCCTCTGAAGCTAGCAATGCATTTGATGCAGGTCTTCTTGTTAGTGCTGGCCACAGTTCACACACAGGAAGGCTAACTGTGTTTCCAGTTGAACAATCCATGTGGAAATGAAGGGTTAAATGCTGAGCACCTGTATTTGACCCAGGGGGTTGCTTTTGATTCCTGGGAATCAAGTGGGAAGTTTTGGGATGGAAGGTCTTTGAAACGCTGGCTCAGTCAATTGTGGGGATAAAGTTGGTGAGTCTGGCAACCTGGACTTGATCTGCATTCACCCTGCTAAATGCCTGGGCTTGGACTCGTATTATAGTGGGATTCAGGCTCAGACAGATATCCCTGGCTGAGGCCATGGACCCAGTCCTGAGGACTCTCTGACCTGAGTCAGACTGAGTTGTGCCTGGGTGATAGAGGGGGTTGGGCTTAAACCCGAGTCAGAGCCCAGGTTTACTATGCGGCGTAGGCAGAGATTGCAACCCAGATGCAGACTTAGGCCATGACTAAGCTCCTACATTGATGTCAGCAGGCACTGGATCATGCCCCAACAGATTAAAAAAAAAAACAGCAACAGGTAATTCACACAGATTGCTTCAATAGGTTTGAATGACAGATAGTAAAATACTTCAATTCCATAACCTGACACCAGATTTGGACTATAAGTTTACAAAATCTATAAAATCTCCTGTAATATGTAATTCTCATTATAACAAGTAAATTACAGGCCAAACTACTCTTTTGACATTTTAATGGACATTGTGGGTAAAATCTGGGCCTCACTGAAGTCAGTAAAAATTTTGCCATTTATTTCAACGAGGTCAGGATTTCATCCTAGAACATGAGGATAGGGAATTCACCAAGTTGGAAATGAGTTTGCATAAAGCAGTTCAACTTGTATCTAATTACTGCTTCAGTTACTTTATTAATTACTAATTATTATTATCACTATTTATGCAGGTACAGGTTGTGACTCCATAGTTTAGGCTGTAACCAGGAGTGCATTATCAATCTTGCTTTGACAACCCTCTAACTTTTAACAGGGACAATATATTCCTATAAAATGTTTTTGTGATCGTTTTAGGCATAAACAAGATTTTTTCTAAGGTTCCAGTAGTTGTTTTGAAAGGGCAAATTCTTAAAATGACCTTTTTGTAATTTGTAACAGGTGTCATGAAGTTTTGGCCCTCCACTCCTCCAAACAGTTCACACTGTCTAAAATGACAGCCTTGAGACAGTAAGAAAAATATATATTCATGATAAAGCTCCACTTATTTAGATTTATACAAATGTTAAATGGGATTTATCCATAAAGTCTAGGCACCCTTGACATTACTTAAATATATAACAAAATAAATACCCAAACATAACTAAAACGCAACAGTATAATGCAATGCAACTCACTACCAGCAGACAAGACACCTCAAAAGTTTTAATTCCCTTCCTATTTCCAAATGCTGGGGGTTGGAGATAATCCTAGCAGCATGCCAAGGTTTGGGGTATTACACAGAACTGGGAGAGCAAATTCCAAAAGTGGGGCCCTTATAGAAAATGCCCAGCCCTCCTCATTAACATTGGGCTTGAAGACCTTTGCTGATTTCAGCTGTGGGAATCTGGTGATCTCTCAGTGAGTTAGGCTTTCGGCAACTTAAGGATTTACAGATTTATACAAAGTCCTTAACCATCATTAAAAATCCACTGGAGACCAATTCAAATTATGGAGCACTGGTTGAACATGCTCACATCAAGGCATTCAATTTAAGAAGTGGGCTATTATATTCTCCCCTGGCTTCACTTTCTGGATGATTTTAAGATGTAGCCCCAGAACATCTCTCTCCATGGTAAAATGCTTTTAGATATACATTATCATCATTATTATTTGTTTCCAGTAGTTTGCTTTCAATGTTCTACTTTCTAAACATAAAAGAAAGGCCAGTCTGTGCCCTGGAGACTAAACTATCTAAAAGAGGGACTGACAAACAAATAGACAATGGGTAAGGAAAAAGAGTAAAACATACCAAATTGGTAATAAAATATTTTAATGACAAAACAATTTTGTTTTGTAAGCTATATAGATGATCCTCAAGAAACTCCATCCTAGTCATAATCAGCCATTTAGTTTATTGAACATTTTGTAGTAGAAGCAAATCTTCTGGAAGGCTGGGATATGAATGCTGGGATACAAATTGGTTCACGTCTTTCCTAAAGACACACGTTTATTGTGAAGCATACAAAAAACTAACCGGCTGATTATGGCTAGAGAGTGGGTGCTTGAGGATAACCAATACATCTTACAAAAAATAATGTGTTATTAAAACATTGTGTTACAGACACTATTATTGTAATTCTAAATAATAATATTGGTAACATCAGTAAGTATTTTCACTAGAGAGGAAACAGTTCGAAATACTTTCAGTGACTGTCAAAACTGTCTCACATTAGTGACTTGTATGGTAGGATATTTACCATACTTCATATAAACCTATTATGACTATCGTTTCCACTTAGTAGAAATATTTATCAATTTTTGCAGTCTCAGCCATGAAAGGCTACCGAAGAATAGAAATTTCACTGCTGCCAGCCTGAAAGCCCTTTCAAAAGTGACACTAAGAAGATACAAGCAAGTTTGAAAACTTGTAAAATTAATGAGAGATAGTTTAACTGCAATGCACAACTGTTATATAACATTTTAATGTGAATGTATAGTTATTTAAAATCTGCTCCATGATGAGAGGAACTTAATAAAAAGGAGATAACCATTTCTCTAAATAGATTCCCTGCAAAATAACTCTATTAAATTACTTCTTGTGTCAAAGCTCTATATTCCAATCTGATACAAAAAATATGTATTCAGATTACCAGAATTTAATGGATTTCAGATTTGTATAAATGTGAAAAGATATGGCGTTTCCACTAACATGTGAACATGCATGACACCAAAGTGTATGTTCATTTTTAATTAATCTGTATATACATACAGTACAAATTTAGACCTAGAAAAAAGCAGAAAAAATAACCTTTCCTGAAAATCCAAAATAACCTTATTAAAACTCTGCAGAAGAGAGTCTCCCAGGAGAACATCCCACATTATTCACGTCTCCCAAGTGAGATCCTGTAAACTTTCCAAAATTAGATATATAGAATGCTGAACAGTGTCCTGGGATAAACATTAATATCAAAACTGTCTAGACCTCTCAGATGTGACTACTGTGAGGCAGGAGTTTGGGACCGAGCTACTTCTTTCCTCCCCATGAAATACCACGGCACTTGCAACCTCGGATGGCTCTTTAATAGCCTCTTTTTAAAAGCCTGAACTTTAAAATTGGCCCTCTCCTCTAGTCCACCGGAGTTCTGATGTGTGATCTTGAGGAATGCTGTAAAACTCACATTTTTTCTCTTGGACTTTTGGTGAGTGGATGTGCTAAGAGTCTTAGGTGGCTGAATGAGGGAAGGCTCTCTTTTGCTGGGTAAATTATATTTTGACAGTTGAGGTTAACAGGTAAGAGTGTTCTTTAGTTTTGTATATTTTAAACAGCTGTACAAACACCTAAAGGTGTTAAAATAGATGATCTAAAGACATTTGCAGAATAAATTTCATTTTTATTTCTTTCCAGAGTTCACATAGTGCAGCAACCCAAGTTCCACTCCTCCACAGAGAGAACAAAAAACTGTTATGAAAAAGAACTATAACTTCCAGGAAGACAATTAACCCAATTCCATAAAGCATGCAAAGTACCATCATTAGTGTGCCAGTTTTTGATTGGCTGCCGGCCTGCCACATAATGATTTCTTTAATAATAATAAGTATCAGATATGTGATTTATGTCAGTTCCTTAATGAAAAACAGAGCATGTTTGTAGCAATGAAGTTTACTTTTACATTTTAATCACAGACTTGTTTATATTTCTGTTGCATTCAAGGAATAAAATGCACTAAGCTTCACTCTTTTCATCTTGTGGTTTCAATGGAAATGTCTTTTGCCACTTTACTGAATACTACCTAACAGAACAAGTGCAATCTTAGAGTACATCTATACTGCATACCACTGGTGGCGGCATGTAGGGTATGTAGCTATACATCACAGTGAAAAACAGGCTGCATCCACATTGCAGTGTGTAGCCACATGTGTCAGTGAAAGGCTCTGGGGGGTGTAGGGGAAGAGGAAGCAGAGAAAGGTTCTTCCCCAATTCCCTGTGGCGGGAAAAGGCTCCAGCAACAGGGAAGCAATGGGACACTACCCTGCTAAAAGTAGCAGTGTGGATGGAGTAGACACTGCTTTGGCATTTAGAGAGCTCTGTAGGATACATACCCACAGGGTTCAGGCATGTCTTTACTCAATTAAGCAGGCCTCACTATCTACACTGCTATTTATACCTGTGCTAGGGGTGTGTATAGTGTATGTACTCTACAGCCTGCTGTAAGGGATGTGCAGTGTAAACATACCCTTAAGGGGTGTGTGGGTGTGTGTGGCCTTCCATCCAGGGGCAAAATGCCAGTTCTTGTGTGAGCTTTGAGGATAGATCCATTCGTGACAATGGGAGTGGGGCCATGCCAACTTCCAGCCAGCAGAGCTACTCATCATGCATCCCCATGCTGTGTAGAGTTCTGAAAGAAACATCTCTGCACCATCACCAACACAGCCCTGATTCTTCAAGGCACATCCAAGCTTTAAGTGTCTAACACAAAATCCATGAAAGCAAAGAAATTCAAAGTTAAGGATGAAAGAACATCTCTAACAAGCCATGACCCTATTACCCCATTTCTTAGCTCTTGTGATTTTTATGCCTTTGTCACCCCTGGGCTGGACTACAGCTATTCAACATACCTGGGTATGAAGGCTTCAGTTCTTAGTAAAGTCCAGCTAATAATGGATGCTGCGGCATGTCTCTTCAGCAACACAGGCTACCATGAGTACATCATGCCTGTCCACTGCTCTCTCCGTTGGCTTCCCATAGAATTTCGAATCATGTTAAAGGTCTCAGTCCTTATCTTCAAAGCTTTCCATGGCCTGGGCCTAGGATATCTAGAAGACCATTTAAAACAAGGACGGAAACCGTTGTCGACAACTACACTTCTCTGGCACAATGGAACTCTCAATAATAAGAGTAAAGCTTGTCTATGCAGGAGCTAGAACTTTCTCAGGGCTAGTAAGAGATGGTGTAATGAACTCTCCCAGGAACTAGGAACCATCACAAACCTCACCACTTTCTGTTCCAAGTCCAAGCCACATTTATTTGACCTGGCCTTCTTTAATAAATACGTAGCAACAGGTACATTCATTTTTTTTTTAAATAAAAATTCCCAACACTACCAAAACAAGACACTCCCCCCCCCTTCCTCCCCCCACAAGTCTCCCCTTGGGGAGAGGATGAGAGAACAAACAACATGTGACAGATTTGTAGTCATGTGCCAGGCCCCATGGGTCTCGAATGCAGGTCTTGGGAGACATCACACTCCAATCCTCCAACCAGCAGCTCACAGATAGGAGCTGTGATTGGGATCCATGAAGCCCAACTGGGGCACAAGCCCAGCCCCTACACTCTGGGAGAGTTCCATGGCTCCTGATTGGGTTGCAGCCCCTATTTAAGCCAGAGAACGAAATAGAAAGTTGTCTGCACAACTGAGCTTCATCTTGCCATTGACCACTGGTCTGGTGTTTTCCTGTTCCTGACTTCTCATCCTGGCCTCCTAGTATCCGGATATGGCCTGACTCTTGGTACTGCTTCCTGGTTCCTGCCATCTGGTTCTGTAGCCTGAACCTGATCTCTTCGTATCCTGACTTGGCCTGACTTTTGGTAACTACCTCCTGGTTCCTGCCCTCTGGCTCCATTGCCCAAACCTGACCTCCTCATACCCTGACTTGGCCTGACTCGCGGTAACTGACTCTTGATCCCTGCCCTCCGGTTTGTCTCTTGATTCTGATCTCCTGGCATTCCAACCCAGCCTGATTCCTGGTAACTGGCTCCTGGCAGCTCGACCTGTGCCTGACACTAATCCCTAGGCCAGGCTGCCCATGCCCCATCCCGGACATCAGGTTTAATAGGCTACTGGAAGGCACTCAAACACTATGATGAGCATGGTATCCATATAGAATCAAATAGAAACCCATATAGAATCAAATAGAAAATGTTATTTGAAATCATTTTTGTGGTTTAATTTCCCTGGGAGTCTTTTCACAGTTCTATGGAAAGAAATTTCAAACCTCTACAGTTTATTGTGTAAGTATACCTAGGCCAATGTTAAAAGTGTGTGATAATTATTCCCTAAGGGACAGAACTTGTATTACTTGCACACCAACTCTCTTAGTAGTTTTAGAGTGTGCTTTGGGTCCTCATAGATTTCAAGCTAAGGCCCTAGTTCAGGAAACAAAATCCATGGGCGGGATCTAGGATACATGAATATTAACGTGGCTCACATGACACATTCAGATTCTCCACAATCCAAGCTGTAATTACAAAAAGAAGTAAGTTTCTTGCCCTCATAGCGGCTGAGACAACATTTCGAATGTGAATCAAATGTAACCGATGCAGTAACCTGAGTGTGCAGACAGTCTGAAACAATCATTCAGAGGTGTGAACATCTCTTCTCCATTAACTTGATTGGAGTATTAACTTTAAAGCCCAGATCACAATTAAATGCCAGCATTAACTATTTTGGATGGAATGGGCATAGGATGGGAGTGAAGCAGACTGGGGCCTGATCTACACTACAGACTTATATTGGTATAACTATGTCACTCAGTGGTGTGAAAAATTCACACCCTGTAATGTAGTTATATTGAGCTAACCCTCCCTCCTCCTCCCCCCCTCCCGGTGTAGACAGTGCTATGTCGATGAGAGAGCTTCTCCTGTCGACATAGCTACCGCCTCTCACCAAGGTGGATTAACTACACCAACAGGAGAAGCTCTTCTGTCAGCATTGGAGCATCTTCACTAAAGAGCTACAGTGGTGCAATATTGACCTGCCCTCAGTTGGGAACGGGGAGTTGTTGCAGGGTAAAAAAAGCAGAGAAGAGAACAGAGAAGTGTCGCAAAACCAGGAAAGAGGGAGAGGTAAACAAAGAAAGGAGAATAAGGAAGGAACAGAAACAAAAGCAGAAATAGCAATGTGGCTAAAGGAAAAAAATATATTCTTACTGATAAATGTGATATTAAGGTGCTGAACAAATATTAAATAACTAAATGTTCATTTACTATTACTAAGCATTGTGCATTATGGGGAATACCATGTTTTGAATTTATACCCCAGCCCATGGATCATAATTAAAAATAAAATTTGGCACTCTACCCCAAATGACCTCCAAAGGAATTCTGGCGGGCAATGGGGAAGCGGGCATGGTCATGATCAGTGACACTGCAACAGCCCAAGCATCACAGAATTGTGGGAGGTGCTGGGCTGCAGAAGGTTGGTAGATAGTGTGAATATGCAGTCAGCAACAGATGTTGATGGCAAATAACCTTTCTTTCTTACTTTAGATGGCTTCTGCATATTTCCTCCTATGGGAATACAACTTAAAAATACAGACTTGAGATTCATATTTAAACAAGGATTGCAGAACCACCCTCCTAAAACAAACATCTGATTTAGATTCCACATAAAAAATAGCAGTGTTTAACTATGTAAAAAACACTACAGAAGCAGGCCATCAACACCTTATCTCTTGATTTACAAGTAGTGTCACCCTACTTAAGGCATAACATATCTCAGTGCACAATCTAATCCATTTAGACCCACATGGAGTGGAAATGAGTAAGTCTTTACACTGATCCAGAAAAGTTATAAAGTCTTGCTGACCTCCTAAAAACCTTAGCTCTTCTAAGGAAAACTTTCAGAACAAAAAGTGAATATCCCTATGTGCACAGATAAAAGAAGGAAAAGGGGTACATGGCCTTTTATAACCTCAACTGCAAATAGTCAGAGACATAAGGGGGCTGTTATCCAGTACCAACTGCCATTACTTTTCTGGACATCTACTAAAGTTGAGCAGCACCAGAAGGTGCATTTCATAAGTGAGAATCTGCATAGACCACCTTGAAGAAGATTTTCTTATTTTTAATTTAAATAAAGTTTGAATTGAAAACATATTCTGAATAGTGCAGAATGGTCAGCTGGCAAAAAACTTAACTGTTTAACTTTGAAGGCCATTATCTCAAGAAGAACATCTTAGGCACTTGGCAATTTAATGAAAGATTTGCTTTTCATGGAGCTGCACTTTTGTCATGTAGGCATTTTTAGACTGAGATAATACTTTGTTTTCGACCACAGTTACTTATTTATGCAGACATTACATAAAATATTCATTAATACTATTATATCTTAAAAATGAAGATAACAGCTCTTGAAAAAGCACATAGTCTTTCATAAGATCATTGATTGAAAACTCTTTTACCTACCAAATGAAGCTAAATTAATAATTTAGACTGCTCCAAAACACCACAATCAATACAACTTCTTTTAACTCAACTGGAGAAAAATACCTTATTAAAAAAATACCTTATAAATTGTGGAGTTAATTCCTGCTTTGCACCAGACACACATCAAATATAGTTCTCATATATTAGAGGACAAAATGGTTGCAGCTGCTAGCAAGTAGAAGAAAATAAAATAAGGAGAAATTACCAGCCTCAGTGAAAACTCTGCAGCATTAAGTAGCTCATATACTAGTTAAGTCAGCCACATGATTTTAGTGAACTTTTATAATGCACAATGCCTGTTGGAAAAGTTTTCCTATTTCTAATCAGTGAAAATCACTAAATGCATTCTGCCACACCTCTCCCCCGCCTCCAATGTGCCTAATTCTGCATTCCATATTCAACATGCTCACAATGGCAGTTTTTGCCTAAAAAAAAGAACACTTGTTTTTCCTTTTTCACCAGATCAAGTTTAAATGTGAAGGCCCGTTATAATTTTTCTCTCACAGTGTTTCTGGGTACATGGTAGATAAAAAATGATGATTCATTAAAAAAAAAATAAACCTCTTATTTAAAATAAAATTTCAGAATGAAACCTACCTTAAGACCTAAGCTTATTATATTTTAATTTTATTTAAATTGTATACAAAAAATAATATCAACCAGTAAATGTTTAAAACTTGGCAGCAAAGTAAGTCAAACCACTAAACTGATGGAAGTCAGAGGCTAACTACCTCGAACCAGAGTTTGTTGAAATGCAAAACCAACTTTTGACAGCAGTAGCCTCTTCTTCAGGTGCAAAGAGAATACGGTCTTCATTTCAGTTTATTAAACTAGTTCAGTTCAATGACTTGTTCATTTGAAGTTAAGAAACCAATTGGAAGGTGAAAAAGCAGGAAAGCTTATTTTCTTCTTCCTATCTATGAATAAAAGCTAGGTGTGAGAGGAGGAGATTTACTAGTTCTAAAATACTGAAGGACATGATGAACAGAAACAATCAGTTTAATTCACTAACTTCAGATAATACTTCCTTTGTTTAATAAGTCATTTTTAAATGCAACACATTTTTTTCTTCTATATCCAGCACATTTAAGGTAGTTTTATTTAATAAAAAAATTAAAATGCTGTTTTGGGGATTATTATTTGAATTTTCATCCAAGCAGAGCTTGACACAAATCACATGTAAATCATCATCTAGTAGATAAAAGTGCATCATTTTCTAGCATAATAAAAATGCAAAAATTAAGAATCTAAATAAATGTAAGTTACACATTAAATGTAAGTTAAATGTAAGTTACACATTTATTTCAGCAATTATATTTTTATAGATCTAGTGTATTCTCCTGGTTAGCAAAAAGAAGCACCAAATTCAGTGTAAAGACTATATTTAGTTTGCTAATCAACATGTTTCAATGGTTACCAACCAATAAGAATCAACCTTTCTTTAGGAAAATCACTACAAAGTACAAATGTAAAACATGATTAATATCAAAGATGTTAATCAAACTTTCCTGATTGTTGATAGGGTTGCCAACCCTCCAGGATTGTCCTGGAATTGCCAGGAATTAAAGATTAATCTTTAATTAAAGATGATGATGTGTGATGAAACCGCTGGGAATACATTCTACCAAAACTGGCAACCCTAATTGTTGATTTAAATCACTTCACCCTGACTATGTCTCTTATCACATGCCGCCTACTCTACACTGTTTGTTTGCTTCTCAAACAACTGTACAAGAATATTTTCCTCCCATTTGTACACACTAAATATTCCTTCCTGACATGGTATGGTCAGCTATTACCCTCTCCTTAACTCCAACTTCTGTCACAATGACTACAAGAAACAAGAATTTATTTTATTTGGGGAGATTTGGGGTTTATTTTTTATTTGTTTGCTTTTTGATGCCCCATGCAACTGTACAAGCCTTTGTTGAGTAACTGCTTAATTCTATTGCTCCAACTCATGTCCCTCTCCTACTATCTCCTCCCTGCAGTTTTGTTACTTCCTTCCACTGAGTCATTTCTGAAAGTAGATTGTATGCCCCTGAAGTAGACTGTCCTTGAAGCAGATGCCATGTATTTTAGCTATATTATGAAGTACATTATTGGGTTTTATAAAAGAATAATGAAGGCTGTAGAATACTGGAACTCTTCAAGACTTAAAATAAGCGGCTATAAATAATTCCTAAGGAAAAGCTACATAGCTAAATAAATGTTGGCTATAAATAGAACTTTTTGGACTTGAACTTTAGTGAAAAACTATTACTATTCATACAGGGACACTATATAATTACATGTGCTCGTGAGATCCTAAGCACACAGCCAATGATTTTGTTGTAGCACTTCCATGCTGCTCTGCTCTTTTTCCTGAATAGGTCAACCTAGAATGTATCTAGGTTATGCAGCTTTGTGGTGCTTACGCACTTCAGAAGGCAATGTAAATTCTGGTCTAGATAAGATCCATGAAGAGGACCACAGTTCAGACGTAGCACAACCTTTTGACTCTTTACTTTTCTAGCTAGAGAAAGAGTACAAAACGATTTTCTTATGTTTAGGAGAGGAATTTCTAATCTTGCACAGTGAAGCTAAGCCAAGCTTCAAGTAAAAGAATAAAACGGCATAGTGTTGCAAGAATTAGATCTGATTTTCTGCCAATTTTTTTTTTTACTTCAGTTGTGTGAGTTTTTTGTAACTGCATATTATGGCAGCATTTTAAATTACTTACAAAAGCAGCACCCACTATCACAGTTATGCAGTGGTGAAATGTATCCACTATGCCAATCCCTTGCCAATTTTTCAAGAGATTGCAATGAGCCAGATGTTTCTAAAAGCCATTATTTTGAAGAAAAACAATGGCAAAAGAAAAATGTACCCACTGAGATGAAAAAAGAGAACGGTACTATTATGCAATATAATTTTTATTAATGGGTCAATGCTGTAGTTAAGGTTGTGTCAGCATTCCCAAAACTCACTCTTATTTTCAGACGTTTCTGACTTTGGTGTTAAAAATTTGTCAGTGAGAGAACTTCAATCAGTGATTTTTTAATTTTACTCAAAACCGTTTGGACATTTTTATGTTACAATAGGATAAAAATATAACGTTTGCAATTTCAGATTATTTTTGTAAATCTGTTATCACTAATCTTTCCTAGATTGCTGGTTTGTAATGTTTATTATATTCTTATGGTTAGTTCTCCACTTCTACTCAGGCTACACTTGGCAGAGGACCTAGGATTTGAGGGAAGGGACAGAAGAAAGGGTGCCTTAATATGCCTTTCAGGTCCCTGATTCTGGGACCAATTGAGGATTAAATCTCATCTCAGGGTCTGTCTTCACTGAACAGTTAGCCCAGGTGATTGGCACATGGGTGTGCACACCCAGGTTAGCTCAGTTCAAGTGAGAGCGTTCCCACAGCAAAGTCCTAACCACATTACTGTGTTCTCATTTTTTCTACACTTGACCATATGTCTGTGGTCATATCCCATGGTTCTTGTGCTGAGACAGTCTAAGATTCTTTCCTAATCAGTTGTGTCAATAGCAGGAGAACTTGTCTGTCCTTCAAGAGGGAATTGTGGGAAGGCATTGAAGGACTATCAGCTCTTAAGTGGTTTTGCCTGTGAACTCACTGCAAAGTGGGTGGGCTCCAGCCCAAGTTAAAGTGGACCTCAGGCTCTAACCCTTCCCACCCAGCCATGTAAGTTAGGCCAGGCTAAAAGCCCTCTAACCAGGGTAAGAGGTTTTTCCTATATGAATAGTAGAGGAGGAGGAGGTTGGGTTAAAACCTGGGTAAGAGCCCAGGTTAACTGTGCAGTGAAGACATATCCTCAGTTGTGCTAGTTATACCAGTTCCTTAAGAAATGTTCCATTGGCTGTGGATTTCTGATGTGCAACCCGCCCTGGTCACAACCATTTTGCCTCCTGCCACATCCCTATGCCTGCGGGGAGAGAATGGCATAGTTGTTGAGGTTTTACACTTGCTGGGGAGTCCCCTATATTAAGACAATTGCCATCATCTTTGAGATTGCAGAGTGGCATACAGGGAATGGAACTGGGAGCTAGAATCCATCCCATCAGATATAAAAAAATTCAACATTTACACTAATATCTATCACACATTCATTGAATTAAACATACTCAGACCTAATCAAGGACTTATTTATTATTATTTATTATTAAAAGAATTCTACATATTTTTCTTGTAAAAGTAGTCTCTCTTTTTTCTCCCTCTACAGAATATTGTCAGATTCCATATATTATATATGAGGGCATTTATTTCTGAACAATTTAAAAAAAAAGATTTCTAATGCGGCTACTGACCACTGTTTTCCTTTAAAAATATAACTGATATTTACAGTAGTACAGAGATACTGCACATGGCTAGAGCCATAAAATAAAGATTCCCTCAGTATGCTCCAATACAACATATCCTGAGGATACACAATGTACTAATAATCCATGGATTAACGGTTCATTAAGTACATGTGAGCATGTAAGAATATAGCGGCTCCAAAGACATACAAGTCCATTTTAGCAAACAGTAGACAATGGATCAATAAACTAAATTTCTGTATCTATGTTGCAAAATATCAATAAACTGATTGTACAACAAGCTTCGACATAATTCCATTCACAGGAAATCACTGGTATAATATCTTATAAATTTCCACCAAGAACAATTATGATTCATATAGACGGAAGTAACAAAATGATTCAATTGAAGATATACATCAGTGAGAGACTATAATGGCAAATGACCAAGTCTCTTTTACTGATACTCTTATGGTTACAATGATGCTCCTGCAATCCAAAGAGATTTAAACACACACACACACACACACAAAACTAGTAGTCAGGACAAATAACAAATGTAAGTTTTGTATTATACTATAAACTAAATGGGTTAAAAATATTCAGAGGTAGATCCTGGGATGTGTTGCACCTGTTTTCCACCACAATTCTGTGTATTTTGGTCACAAAAGCTGTATAAGTGGCCCAGACAGCATCAACCATGTGCAAGGCTGATGCTACAGTGGCATGCTGCTCACAGGGATTCATACACTACATTCCCTCCTTACTGTTGATATTGAGGGGAAAGGGAAGTATGATTACTGAAAACAAGTTGTGGCTAGGTCACAACTCTGCTATGCCAATCCTGAGGTAGGTGGTCAATCTATGGCTCTTAGAGGCTCCCGTTCTTCGAAGTAGCCCTAATGCAGTTCATAGCAGGGACATGCACAAAGTGGCACATGGCGCACAGCAGTGCCCATAGCACAGTTTTTGCTCTGTGCTGAATTACATGAAGACTTCAGGATGTAGCCCTTGCAATTAAGTTTGGTACCGAAGGCTCAATCTTGTAAGGTGCTGCATACCCTCAGCTCCTATTGCTCAGTCCTTAAATGGGGCTAACTCAGTTTAAATCCTAAGATTTTGGGAAGCACCGTACATTGTATGATTTTATATCACATACAGTATATGTTGTGTGGAGCTGCAAAATATTTTCAATAAGAATTTATTAGGAATTACTTTGGTTCAGCTGTGCTCTCACCCTTCTTCTATTTGCTTTTAATGAAAAATCATTTGTGCAGTTAAAAGATTAAAAATGTTTTTGAAGTTAAAACTGTTTGAAAGGTTTTTTGTTAACTGTATAAGTTTACAGTGTTTAGAAAGTTCAATATACCTGAAAATATTCCAAAGGCATATATTTTTGGATAAGGGGCAAAAGGGAGGGAATACTTCTTAATGGCTAATGATTCTTTTATTTTAAAATAAAGATACAGATATAGTCAATTTATTGATGAGGAATGAGTGTTGTTTTCATCAGTGTGAAGCAACTACAAAATCAGGCCTAACACTGCACTTCACTGTGTGCAAGTGGGCCCCTGAGCTTCAATGCAGCTCTGTGCTGGCACAAGGACTGAAGGATCGGGGCCTAAATTATTTCATAGTGCAAGCACAACTGAGAAGTAGAACAACGTTTTGTTTGCTTCATTTACTATTCAGGAACACAGGGTCTATTATTAAAAACATTTTTTAAAGTCCAACTTTTTATTGAATTGGTTTTTACAAGATCAGTAATTGTTTATAATAATATTTATTAAAAACAAATCAGTTAAATGATTATATTAATATTCCAGAGTACCAGCCACCATCTCATAGCAATGTCCCTATTTAAAGCTGTTTATAGTTATTGGCAAGATTCCGGGCCTGATTCAAAGTCCACTGAAGTCAGTGATAGTCTTTCCATTGACTTTATTGGGTTTTGATGAAGAACCTCAGTGAATAAAATCTCCTGTTTTTTTGGGGGGGGGGATACACTGTGTATTTTGGCAGTCATTCCCAGATAATTACAGTCTGTTCAAGATCAGACTAGATAATTACAATGGACCTTCCTTGTCTAGAAATGTATGACTCTATGTGGAATACATTCATCTTGAGAATGACACTGGCATAATCATCTAGATGCCTTTACTATATTTCTTTACTCTAAAAAATATATAGACTCACCTAATTTAAGGAAAATGCGGCATTGGCAAGTGTGGCATAACTATTAACATAGTCACTAGCATAGAATGAGCTAAACTAATTTCTAAAGAAGATTTGTAGAAAAGTACAATAATTAGACATTTAAGCTCTCCTGAATTCTCATGGATGTACTGTTTATATCCTGCAAAAAAATCTTACTGTTATAAACCAGAAGGGTCTTCTGTTGTGTTGCAGCTGAAAACAATAATATATCACCACAGTAACTATGAAGATGGTGTATTTGTTTTTCGGCTCAGTAATTGTCTATTTAAGGAATGTGACCATCCAAAACAAATCTGTATCTGCCAAGAATAGTTCTCCTATATGATGCTTTTTCTTCTAATGCATATAATCAATTTCCACTTCACTACTATGAATGATGAAATCTGTCTTCATCTTTACTGTATCCTAATCAGCACTCCCTTTCATGTCTGTCAGTCCAGGCTAGGATTTAGACCCATCCTGCATGGGGTGACCTTAACTAGAACAAGCTCTATTTACTAAAATCTGGCGGCTAGATAGCCTGGAAGAACTGCAGGGTGTGTCTGTATTTAGTGGCTCAAACAAATATCTAAACAATATGCATCTAGTGATCTAAACAAAATAACTCCTTATATATAATCTATTTCATCCAAAAAGGATTAAACCCCAAACTGTTTAATAGCTAATAAAATCTCAAACATTTTACACATTAATTCAAGTCGTCTAAAACAGAAAAAAATATAGACAACAGCTACGAAGGCAGTGAAAGATGACATCTCCTTCCTCAATGTCTTATAAAAACTGGGGGACATCATTTGTGGAATCCCCTTATTTAACTCTTCCAGAAGCCACTGTGCTAAATCAGTCACCCAAAAGAAATGTTCTTTACCTGAATTTCTGACCCAATTGCTGCTTCAGCAATAGCTTTTTTAAGATTTTCCTAAACAGGAAAATGCTCTCCATTTTGCCTTTGTTTCTGGGTTTAACTTTGTAAAGAATAAAACTTTATAAGAATGTTTATATATAGTAGTATGTTTTGCTTCCCTAGTAGGTTCTGGAATTTTCACGTTGTCACAAATGTCTGTAAGAGTACAAAAAAAGGACTGCTCCTATCTCCTACCCAGGATTCTTAAACACAATGCTGCTTCTAATCCTGTTTGCTCTTTCAGTATATATTGGATCTTCTGCTATATCGGGTTGCAAGATAATAGGGACCAATCATTCCTGCTCCAAGTTCATTTTCTCCAACCAATTCAGGGAACCTGATGAGTCTAACATTCTAGCCAAGCTGATTCTCCACTCTGTTTAAGGTTTTATTTTCTTTCTTTCATGATGGCTGCGTGACGACTAACTCACACCCCTTTTCATGTTTTAATCAGAGATTTCTGCTTTTTTTCTTACTGACATTAAACAGCTCTCCAAGTCTGTTATTTGTGTTACCAGTGAATCAGATTTTGTATCTAAAATATCAACTATGATATGGACACTGGCAAAGTTTGCTTTTCTAGTAGTGTATTTCAAAGGACATGCTGTACCCCATCTCTCCCACTTCTAGGGCTGAGACATGTTGCTCTCCAGATGAAGATAAAAGAGTCTGTTGTCTTTTTACTTGGTGATTTTGGATGTAAAATGTCCTTTGGACTGCCGCCGTACTACCCTTTTTGTTTTTGCTACACATTCCTTTTTTATAATGCTTTACTCAAATTATAAACTAAAATGTTTATACTTATGCAGAGTTAAAAGTCTGGGTTTCAGCAGTGTTTTGAGAAAAGGTTGGGATTTTTTAGGGATGAAGGAGAAGGAGAAGCACTATTGTTTAATATAATTCATCTTGCTCATCCCTAATTAGCTGTAATTTCTGAACATGTAAGATTACTACTAAATTGGTATTTTTTCCTTTCTTAAACCATTCAGTACATTCAAGTGTTGTCTTGCTGGTATAATTCTTATGACATTCTGGATACCACATATTTGGCCCAAATTTTGCTAACCAAGATTTCTAAATTCCCATTCACCTGCTGGAACATGAAAGAATTTAGGCCCAGATCCACATTAATACTTAGGTGCCTAAATGTGGTGTTTAGGCACCTAAAGCCCCACTTTTAGCTGAGACTGAGCTCAACAAATCCCCATTTGGATACCACCAAATCATGTAGATTCCTAAACTGACTCAGGGCCTCAATTTTTAGGGTAAAAGTTTCTAAGCATCTATGTTTCTGCCTCTGCATGCGTGCTGTTACCTCACTCTAGGTATCCAGATGCCTATCTCCTGCCTAAGGCCCAGAGTGTGAGCGCGTGAGACTGACTCTGTAGCCTTGTGGTTAGGACACCCACTTGGGAGATTGGAGACTCAAAGATCCTGATCCAATGATTCTTGAAAAGCAGGACAGCTGCAACAAGAGAGACTGAAGGAAACCCACCACATCAGAATATCGCATACTTCAGTAGATAGAGCACTCTCCTGAGAGGTGGAAAACCCAGGTTCAATTCTGCCTGAGGGGGAGAAAGGATTTGAACAAATGTCTCCTACCTCTTTTGTCCCTCTCAGGCAGAACTGAACCTGGGTTTCCTATCTCCTAGGTAAGCGCTCTAAAGACTGAGCTAAAAGTTACGAGGTAGGCATCACCACCACGACCTCCTCCGGCAATATTGTGTGGAACGAAGCAGGTGTCTAACTCATTCTCACAAGCAATGACGTAGGCCTCTAAGCCTCCTGACTCCAGGAGAGGTTTTTCAGGCTGTGAACTGCAAGCAGAGATAAACACTTCCTTGAAGTCTGGACATAGGCGCCTAACTCCATGAAAAGGCTGGGGCTTAAGATACACCCGTCATCAGCATCTCCTATTGGCTAACTTAGATATTTCCCTATCAAGTGTGCTGACTTTTGTAGATCACACTTTCAAGGCCCTATCGCTCCTCATTCAAAGTACAGGGAGTCTCAGCATCTAAGTGACGTTTTGTGGATTACATTGTTGTTACTGTGATTTTCTAGGCAACTAAAAGTTAGATGTTGCAACTACAAGTACCTTTGAGGATCCAAGCCTTAGTACCTTACAATGAGGTGCTTAATTTTAGTACCTGGACTGTATATTTGTTTGACTTACCCTTAGCAGCTCAGGGTCATCTGACAGGTACTTACATACCTCTGACTGAATTTTACCTATTTCCCAGAGGAAACAGATACTATCTTGTAAGTAGTTTTAAAGTATTTCACAAGCGGTTGAGAGAGTTGGAACTTAACATGAATGTGAAAATCTGTTACTAACCAAGACTTTTCACTGGAAGGTTTTGCAAATGAAAACTTTCCCTGATGTTGTATAGCTTTTGAATCTTAGTAAGTACTGAAGTCCTTCCTTGTTTTGAGCTATGATTTCTCTACACTTCATAAATCTAAAAGAAAATAAACATATCAAATAGCAAATAAACTGACTATGGCACACTCAGAAGTGCATATACCTTTATGAAAAGTCAAAAACACAAATAAAGGCATACACAGAAAAAAAAAATCATGAAAAAAATGCAGTTATTGCATGCATATTTAGAACATATTTTGATTAGTTTTGCACAAAAGCAGCTAGACGATTACTAAAAAAACATGTATAAATAATTATTTTTGACAACTGAATTCAAACAAATCACCACGCCAAAATGTATCTTGTAATCACTGCTTCAATTAAAAGTACCAAATTTTTTATGGGAACGGGGAAAAGGGTTGCAGTTATCTTATAGTCAAAGGCCTAATTTGAAAATGTCTCCTCTGCTACTATGGATAAATTGCTAAGCAATAACCTTTTTCATTTGTTTAATGCCAGATGTGTAAGATAAATGTATTATTGTGCTGTACAGGATCACTAGATTAATCATATCCAGACTCCATTTAATTAGTTCAGCTTATTGACAGCACATTGTAGACTACCATGCAACATAACTTTAGTCTTTTCCAGTGGCATATGCAACAATTCCTCTCCAGTAATTTGCTATTTTAAATTATTTCACTATAGGAACCTCTGCTATATTATCAAATTTACAGTTGCTATTAATTTTTACATGATTTTTCTGTTTTATTGTCTGGTATCCTATTGATGCTTGCAGTTTCTTACAATTCCCAGTGATTATTCACAGTTTGCACAAAGTGGTAATTTTTAAGGAAATGTAAAAATTAATATTATCCGTTTGTAAAAAGACTGTTTCCCACTCAGTGTAATTGTGGAATGCTCAGGTCTGGATGTTTGTTAATGTAGATTCCAAGGAAAGTGACTGAGTCTAAATAAAACTCACAGGTAGTTTAGTTACTACAAAACTCTTTATCATCTGGCTATAATAGGAGGAGGACAGGAGATACTGGATGTGCTTTAATTAGGCTGCAAGTTTATTATTAATTGTTTGGGAGTACCTGGCAGATAAAAGTATACAGTGCAGATAACTCCACGATCATTTTAAAATCTACCCAGGGGGCTTCCTCAGCATCCCCCTTCCATCCTGTTCCCCAGCCAGCCCACTGCTGCGACCTGAGCACCACCACCCTTGCATAAGGGTTAAAGGTGGGCTATAAAGGAAGGGGGAGTTGACTCCCTGCTGTGCCAGTCATATAAGCCACAAACCCCCATTTCCATTTCTTTAACAAACAACTCTAAATCCTTTACCAAGCTATTTATCTGATCACTGTATCCCTTCCCTGTGGAGTACCTTCACTGGACAGCCGCCACAAGGAGGTGCCAGCAATTAGCTTGGCTGCCTCCCCCCACACCTAGCTGGGTTCCCAGACATCTCCTAATGTCCCCTTTAATATCAGCAAAACACGTCAGCCCCAAGTCTGACAGGTGAACCCCATTCTCCCTGAATAATTATGGTGCCCCTTATGCTATGTCAGGATGTGAAATTACTAACACACTATGACTCCCATGAATTTGGCCACCTCCCTATTCACACACCTCCTAGCCTTGTAGTCCCGAGGGAGCTTCACAGCTCCCAGTCACACCCTGCATTGCAGCATGTCCAACCAATTTTTACTCCCATGAAACGTTCCAAGGTCTGCCCCAAGTCCCTCTTAGCATTAAGGCTACCCCTTTACATGTTCCCAGATCATTTTCCCCTAGGGGCATCACAATTATATCTGTTGCCCACTCATGGGCTCCCACAGTATAAAGAAGAGGCATCAGCTGGTCCCATAACATGCCCCTCCTTCCACGCCAGCTCAGAACTGCTTCATCACTGAGCCCCACCTGCAAACCCTCTGACAACCTGGAAGCCCACCTGTGGGCTCAGTAATACTGTGTCTGCAGAACCACACCACTGCCTGCCTGGCCCGTCTTCCTGCCTCTGGAATGAAAACACAACAGAAAATTAACACTGATTTCCCACCTCGGCTCTCACGTACATTCTGTATGCTTCTGAATGCCAAGGCCCAACTGCCTGAATTGCTCTAACCCCCATACTCAGCTGAGCTACTGCTATTTCTGCCCCAATCCTGAATGGGTGGGAACCAAATTCTTGGGTTGGGAGCCACAACCCATAACAAACTGGTATGTGAGGGCCCTCCTGTCACAGTGCATAAAGTAGGGTTACCATATTTCAGCAAGCAAAAAAGAGGACGGGAGGAGCCCCGCCCTAGCCCCGCCCCCTCCCACTTCCCGCCCCCCCAGAACCCCCAACCCTCCCCCCGTTCCTTGTCCCCTGACTGCCCCCTCCTGGGACCCCTGCCCCTAACTGCCCCCCAGGACTCTACCCCCTATCTAAGCCTCCCTGCCTCTTGTCCCCTGACTGCCCCAACCCTTATCCACACCCCCACCCCCACCCCCAGACAGACCCCTGGGACTCCCACGCCCCATCCAACCACTCCCCACCCCCTGACAGCCCCCCCCCCCAGAACTCCCAACCCATCTAAACCCCTCTGCTCCCTGTCCCCTGACTGCTCCGATCCCTCTCCCCACTCCTGCCCCCTGACAGCTCCCCCCCAGAACTCCCAGCCCCCCACCCCCCCGCTCCTTGTTCCCTGACTGCCCCCTCCTGGGACCCCTGCTCCTAACTGCCCTCCAGAACCCCACCCCTTACCTAAGACTCCCTGTTCCTTGTCCCCTAACTGCCCCCTCCTAAGACCCCCCCAACTGCCCCCCAGGACCCTACCCCCTACCTGCACCCTGAGTGCCCAAACCCTTCTCCACTCCCCCCAAAAAGCCCCCCCCCGAACTCCCGACCCCCCCCGTTTCTTGACTGCCCCCTCCAGAACCTCCCTGCCCCTTCTCCTGCCCCCTGGCCCCCTTACCCTGCTGCTCAGAACAGGGTGTTGGGCTCTGTGCGAGCCGGACACGTGGGCTGCGCTCCCCAGCACAACACACAACCCGGTCCCTGGCCCTGCACAGTGCTGCCGGACCGGGACACTGGGCTGCAGGGGAGGAGGAGCTGCCGGCTCAGAATGCAGGGAGGGGGGGGGGAGGAGCTCCTCTACAGCTGCTCCGGAGTCCAGCCCATGACTTTCCTGCAGCCCTCCCAGCCGCTCGCTCTGCTCTGCCGGGGAGGGGGGAAATCCCGGACATTTTGAGTGATTTACAAATTCCCCCCGGATGCTATTTTTAGCACAAAAAGGAGGACATGTCCGGGTAAATCCGGACAAATGGTAACCCTAGCATAAAGAGGGGCCCATCCCTTCCCAGTCTTATCGCCACGTATGCCCTCAAAGTCTCCACAGGGTTCACCACCCTGCCTGTAAGATAATGGATTCACCCTGGCCCCCTTGATCTGTATTTGACTTCTGCAAGTTTAATATAACTGTTTGCCCCTCCCAGTGTCTCTCTCTCCTTCCAAGGCCCTTCCAGAAGAATCCCTATAGGACCCAGGTACTAACTCGTTGATCCTAAAAGCTCTAAAACATGCTAGTCCAGAAATGCTACCCTGAACACCACCACCTCCTGTCCACAACAACTTACGTTCTCCAGAATCAACACAGATCCCTAAGCATATCAACTATGATGGGACGACATGTATCCTCCCTGGCGCCAGTGCTTTGTGACCACCCCACTAGAAACCTTCAAACTAAGAAACTGCTGAAAGGATCTTGGTAACTGTTCAGTCTGCTGACAAACATAAGGGTTGATAGGCAACTGGAGATGGTGTCGTTAGCAACCCAAAGACTGGCATTCTTAACTATGTACTGGAGCACGTGTTCCTCTGTAACGGGCCACACAGAGGCCACATAGGTGACCAGGCTTCCAGATCCTGAAATTGCACAAAATTATTAAAACTTCTCTCATAGTGCTGCAAGACTTGCAGAGTCACCAACCTCTGCACTAACACTGCTACACTGATGACGATCATATGCCAAGGTTACATAGTGCTAGCAGCATCCACTCAGATTCCTTGCTGGCTCCTGGTGCCACCTCCCGAAATCTGTCCATCTGCAAACGAATCAATGCGTCTGCTATGCTCTTATCAACCTCAAGCACATCCTTGGAAGAAGAACAGATATTAAGGCTGAAACACTGTAGCCCTTACCAACCTCATGCCCCTGTGTGATCTGGAGGACTGACGATTAACAACATACCACCACCATGTTGTCACACCAGAAACACACTCTTTATTAGCAAACTCTGTTCCCCCAAGTAACCACTGCAACCAAAATGGGAAAAAATTCCAGAAACATCATGCCCTGCACTATCTCTTTTTGCATTCAGGTGGAGGGCCATTGCTGGGTACACCAACTGCCTTGGTAAAATACCCCAAAACGCATAGCTCCCAAAGCACCCAAGCTGATTTTAAATCAACCTCCAGTAACCATTCCTCTCTCCATAACAACACACCATTAAAATGGCTCAGAAACTGTTTTCACACCTCCAAATCCTTTCCTCTCTCTAGTAATTCTCATAAAACGGTGAGGTCTTGCTATGCCTGTAGTGGCCACTGCCAGCCAGGCACAGAATGTCTGCTCTGGGCCACCACCCGGCAGGCAAAGTTAAGGTGCGCATTAATAGATTGCAGCTCACCAAGTGTAACTTTCTGGGCCCCCTATACCTCTCCTAAGCAAGCTCAGTAGCTCCTGAAGCTTATCCTGAGGGAGCCGCAATCTGGCAGCCTTTATCTAACTCGTTTCACAGGTAGGTCAGTGTAGTGGAAGGTCCCTCTGGTTTTAACTCTGATAGGAATACCCCCCAATTTTTTAGCAAAGGCCTGAAAGGTGTCCAACAGATTAACATACTTGTCCAACTTCGCCCTGCTTGTGAACAAAATATAGTCTAAAAAATGTACAGCAAATAGTACATTTTAGACCATTTTTTGTTCAGTGTAGCAATGTACTATATTTTTCTAATGCCAAACATGATATTGCACATCCCATGGGGGGCATAGCTTTAGGAAAATAAAAATTGTTCCTTAAAAGAGAAACCCAAAAGATTGAAGTCTGATGGATGCACTGGCAGCAGTCAAAAAGCATAATTGATACCACACACAGCCCCCCCCGCCCCCTGCAACCCTTGGGGCAGCAATTCTATCGCACAAATTTACAGTCTCTGTTAATGTGTGATTCGAAAGATGCCCAGAAAACTCCCACCTTTAGGGGCTCCCATCCCCTGGCAAGGGATCAACGCCACCTATCGCCTGTTTCCCAAACTCAGGACCATGCTGGGCTTCCATTACTACCCCTTCCCAATCCCACACCCATGTGTGCTCCCAGCTGCTGAAATAACTGCAGGTTAGCTTGCAGCAGCTGTGTAATACCATTAGGATCTGCAAAAGGTGTGTGTACCCCAGACATCTCTGATACAGCACCAAGGATTCCCGATCCTCCCCCAGGTCTATTTATTTCCCTGCTCGGTCCAACCTCCCCTTCCCCATGTAAGTCCCCCAGAAAAAGTGAGCCAGATCCCTGAACCCCACCGAGGTCCCCCCTACAGACACCCATTGCCGCATTGGGTGGCAAGGGCTCACCTGCACACCCTGCCCCAGCAAGCTCTATCTGGTGCTAATCACACTTGCCTCTGCCAGCCGTAGCACCCTCCTCTCCTGCAATTTGTTGAACCAAATGTCCTGGCTCTTGAGCAACCCACTACACCCTGCAAGCCCTGCAGTGCTGTGGAAACAATCTGAAAAGCAACTGCCTGGACCACCTGAATCAATTCTCTGGTGCCTGTCCCACCTGCAAACACAGTCAGCTCACCCACAGGGGTGTTTGTTTCTCCTGAAGGAGATTCCCTTTGATTAACCGACAAACCAGCCTGAGATCCTCCAACCCCAGTCCAGCCCAAGTGGTGAGGATCCCACCACCTGGTCCCCCCATGGCCTCTCTAGCCCCACTCCGGTCATCCTGTGCTGGGTTTGAAAATCCCTCCCCTCCCTATTCTAGCACTCCTGCTATGCCTAGCTGGAAGGGGGAAGTCATTGTACCCCTCCCTCTTGCCTACCTGCTCTGGCTTGAAGCAAAGCCTGAAACCCAATCCCTCTCACCTACTCCCACAGCCTGCCTGCTACAGCAGCCATGGGTGGGTTGGGGTCCTTTCCCCCTCCCCGCTGATTTGATACAGCTCTGAGCTCTTTCACTAACTGACTCATCTTCCCTGCTGTTCCCACCCGCTTCGCCCTCTGTGGTCTGGAGGGGGGGGAATTCCATCCCCTTTCCCCACTCTCAATGTCCTATTCCCACGCGGCACCATGCACACTGCAGAGCCAGAGTCCTTGCTACTCCATAGAATCCTAGAATATCAGGGTTGGAAGGGACCTCAGGAGGTCATCTAGTCCAACCCCCTGCTCAAAGCAGGACCAATCCATACTGCTGTTCCACTTGGTCTGGGTGAAAGAGGGCTTCTCCCGCCCAGCTTGCACCTATATAATCTCCCCTCTCTTCTGGTCACCTGGGGGATGAGTGAGCATCCCCACACTGACTCGCAGTGTGTGCAGCAACCTCTGTGCTTCTCTACCCCTTTAGGAGGTATACCCATTTCCCTGGCAAGCCAGATAACGTTCCCCACCCCACTGAATGTGCAGTGTGGCCATTCTAAGCTCAACTTGGCTCTCTCAAATGTAAAACAAAATTGTTTTTCACTAGGGAGAAAGGTATCTCTTGGCCACTCCAACAATTAAAGATCTCAACAAATTTTCTAAGGACTTCCTTCATGTTCATGCAGTATTGCTACTGAGTTCCTGCTCTCTATTACACTCCTATGCAGTCCAGATTTTAGCTCTGAAGGCCTCCATTACATTTATTCAGTACCTACCATGTTACTAAAAAGTATTAAAACTCTAAAATACATTAGTTGCTTATTTGCTGCTTAAAAACATAAAATACCCAGGGGGTACATCAACTCATCTAGATGTTTGCCTAGTTTTACAACAGGCTACATAAAAAACACTAGCAAAGTCAGTACAACCTAAAATTTCATACAATGACTTGTTTATACTGCTCTATAAACGATACACTGATGTGTAAGTATAATATTTATATTCCAATTGATTTATTTTATAATTACACCTCTACCCCGATATAACGCTGTCCTCGGGAACCAAAAAATCTTACCGCGTTATAGGTGAAACCGCGTTATACTGAACTTGCTTTGATCCGCCGGAGCGTGCAGCCCCGCCCCCCTGGAGCCGCTGCTTTACTGCGTTATATCCGAATTCGTGTTATATCGGGTTGCGTTATATCGGGGTAGAGGTTTATATGGTAAAAATGAGAAAGTAAGCAATTTGTCAGTAATAGTGTACTGTGACACTTTTGTATTTTTATATCTAAGTTTGTAAGCAAGTAGTTTTTAAATGAGGTGAAACTTGGGGTACACAAGACAAATCAGACTCCTGAAAGGGGTACAGTAGTCTGGAAATGTTGAGAGCCACTACCCTAAACTCTTCATCAACACTATTTTGGACACACAGCGATGGGTCAGCAAATATGTCACTCATAAACTGCCTGACTTCAAAGCTGACTGCCATCAATGAAATATATGCTAATATGAAAGAACTTTGGTCAGGCCCCAAAAAATCTTAATTTCTTCCTTGCCTCATTTATGTCCAGCAAGTTCTCAGGCTCTGCAATGATGGGAAAGGTGGCAGATGATGGAGTCTTCCACCCAACCTGTGCAGTGCTGAGCACAATTGCAGTATTTCTGCTATTCTGATGACAAGAGCAGCAGCAAATTAGCAATGCTAAACTATCCCAGAAAGGGGCAGCAAGGAAACAGGGCCATTGCAGACAGCAAATGTGGCCTGCCACAAAGAGGAGCACACAATGCAACCCCCCCAAAAGGTGAGCATACACCTCACAAAATACCTCTCAGAGCTCCTGCTCTAATGGCGAGACACCTGCACAACTACTGAAAATATATACATAAGAAATAAAACAAAGCCTATCATTGGAATTACACCAGGGGTTCATTTGGCCCAGGATTTGAAAAAGTAACTCTGGAGAATAATGCAGTTTAACTTCAAAATCATCACATCAAAAAAACAAAAAAACAAAAAAGCAAGAGATACAAAGAAGCTACACATGTATATATTCAAAGATACATTATCTCAGTATTGATATGTTCCCGTTACCTCATGGATTTCAAGCCATGCCTCCATTTTTGTGGATGGAATTTTGTTATGCACGCACACTTGTGCATCTGCAGTGACTTGCTTGGAGAAAGTATGCATGAATTGAGTGTATAAAATTATGCCTACAAAAACAGAGCCCAGATCTGAAAACCAAGCCTCAAAACAATGAAAAATTATTCAAAATGATTTCTCATAAATTATATACTACTGAGAACAGTCACATTCATTTGTTGGCACACAATCAAATTATAAGGCCTTCTGCAAAAACTCTTTCTACAAAATTCATTTAGTATTGCAGATTTTCTTTTTACCATCTGTTGAGCGCTTTTCTCCACTTATAACAACTCTGTTCTATATGCAAGAAGCATGCAGTGCCTCCTAAATTAAAAAGGGTCACAGAAAAAAAGAACTACTCCCAGAGCCAAAAAGAAAACTATTACTGATCAAAAATGTGTGCTCTTAAAGTTTAGCAAGTCCTTGTTTAAAATCAAGCTGTTTCTTTTGAAGCCCACTCCAATGAAATGCCAAGTGCCCAACTCCTATTTACTTCAATAGGAGTTGAGGATGCTCAGCCCCTCATAAGATTAGAAGTGTGGTATGTAAACATTTTGCCAAATTTTATATCATGACCTAATTCCAAACAATGTTTGAAAAAAGGAATTTTCCCGGGTCCATGTTTGACTTTTAAACAAGAGTGTATAAAATATACCAGAATGCTACCCTCTAACTCTATATGTGAAAGAGACGAACAGTCTGGGGGAGGCCCTAAAAGGTTGCGTCCTTTCTAAATAAAAGGCTAAAACTCTTCTGACATCTAGGGTATGACAAGCAGCTTCCTCTCTAATTTGGAGATGTTTCTGGTACAAACTGGAAGCTTAGTGACCTGGTTAATGTGGAAGTCTGAGGTGACCGTAGGTAAAAAGCGGGGCTATGTCCAGAAAGATACCTTTTCATTATAAAAGGTGGTGTAGGGAGGGTCAGCCATTAAAGCTCCTGATTCTCCAAGTCTCCTAGCAGAGGTAATAGGCTCTAAGAATGCAATTTTCATGGAGAGGTGTAGAAGGGGATACACTTAGCCAGTGGTTTGAAGGGAGGCCTCATCAGGGAATTAAGGACCAAATTTAAATCCCATGCCAGAATAAGGCTGTCTAGCATGGGGGAAAGGGTTTGATAATCCTTTAATAAATTGAGAGGTGGTAGGGTGCACGAAGACTGAGAGCCCTTTGACTATGGAGTAGAAAGCTGTAATTGCTGCTGGATGAACCCTAACAGAACTCAGAGACAGCCCAGAGTTCTTCAAATTCAGAAGGTGCTGTTCAAAACACCAGTGATGGAACCTCTTCCACTTTTGCGGGTACATCTTTCCAGTTGATTATTTTCTAATATTGAGCAAAAAACTGATCTTGCTCTTCCCTGGCAATTTATATAGTATATGGGGGCTCTGTTGTCTGTCAATATTCTTACAGATCAGCCTTTGATCACAGGTAGGAAGTGTTTGCAAATCTATCTGACTGCTCTGAGTTCCAGTAAATTGATGTGAGGAATGGATTATTGAGTAGACAATTTGACTGTGATGATGAGCTCCCCATCCAACAAGAGACACATCAGTCATTTGTCACAGAGGGAGATGGGGGACTGAAGGGAAGTCTGGAACATACTTTGACTGGGTTCTTTCACCAATTGAGGGAACCTAGATCCTTCTGTAGAATCAAAACTAATTTGCCATGACGGTATTTACTGGGGGTGTAAACAGTCCTCAGCCAAACCTGCAAGAGATGAAGGTTTAGCCTGGTGTGTACTGTCAAAGTGCCAGATGGCCCAGGAGTGGCAAATACATTCTGGCTGTTGTCTGAGGACTCATTTCAACCTGAGAAATGAGGTCTGTTAGTGTTATAAACCAGTCCATTGGTAAGTAAGCCCTGAATATTGTGGAGTCTGTGACAGCTCCGATAAACTATACATTGGACTGGTGCAAAGTGGACTTTTTTCTGTTAAGTTGATGTCCCAGCATGTCGAATAGAGTTATGGCCTTTCTCGCTGCAATGTGAACTTTGCTGTAAAAGGGGGCCTTAAGAAATCAATCATCAAGACGGGGGAAGACAACTATTCTCCATTGACGTTGTTGAACAGCTACAACTGCTAAAACTTTTGTTGCTGGGGGTGGTGGGGAGTCCAAAGGGGAAGCACTTGATTTTGAAAGTGCTCCTGGCTAACACCCTTTATTCTTGCATCTGATTATCTATGCGGATGGTAAGGTCCACAAAGGTGTCTAGGCCTGTAGGACTCTCTATGCAGACCAGTTCATCTTTGATTTCTTCCTGAAAGTCCCATCCGAACAGGTACACCTGCACTTCTTGGTTCCACTCTGTATCTGCTGTGAGGCAGCAGAGGCATGCGGCAGGAGGCCACTGTGGCTTGCCCCTGCTGGAGTCCCCTTAGGGCAGCCTTGGCCATTCAAGCTCGGTGCGGGTCATCGAAGATGGCTGACTCTGACTGAAGAAAGCCATCACAGTTCAACAGTGCTGAGCTACGGCCTTCCAGCAAGAAGGAGACCCAGTTGAATGCATCTCCTGTAGGCAGGCTGATTACCAAGGCCACTTTGGGGACACATGAGAAACAGAAAGTGACATTGGTTCATGAAACCCAGAACTGCTCGCAGTTTCCTTTGAACTATTTGGGCAAGATGCTGCAGGCTGTGTTTGCAGCACAGTATTCTCAACACCGAACTGCCTCATTTTCTCCTCCAGCTGCTGGTTGTCCGAGGTCAGCTGCATAACTTGGGCCTGCAGTGCTTGATTATCCACCTGGAGGCGGAGGGCCCATTTGGGAGTCTGAAGTTTCTGATGGCCACAGTGGTGCTGCTGGGTCCGTCCTTCTTACACCAGGCTCAGCCCTGCAGAGTTACTGTGGTCCTAAAAAGCTGTCACTGGGTTGCAGTTGCGGGTGGCCAGACCTAGTAGTCATAGCCAGAGTCCAGAATCATGAGACGGCAGTCAAGAACCGGCTTGATCAGGATACCGGGAGGTCTGAAGTAGGAGAAACTGGAGATCAGAACCACAAGTCATATGCCAGGATTCATGCTTAGTCGGGATGCCAGGAAATCAAGCTGCAGGAGCTGGATGCACAAAGCACAGTCCAAAGCAGGGTGGATCCCAGTTGTCTGGACAGCTTCCTGTTTTTGCTGCTGGCTTAAGTATAGCCAGCGGCCAATCTGCTGCTCTGGGACTCTGTCAATTGGATATCAAGGGCAGACCTCACCCTGGGGCTGGGCTTTGTAGGTCCCAGGTAAGCAATTGTCAGTAGGCTGCCAGGTGGAGGGTTGGAGTGTGGTTGCTCCCATGAATCCTATGGGCCCTGGCCCAAGACATGTTGGTCATAGCAACTGGGAAGTGAATGGGGTGAGACATCTGTGCTGTTTGTCACTTGCTAAATTTACTCTTAATTGCAGGCATGCAAATTCCAAGAGATTGGAGGGAAGTCCTGGAATCTTTTTTAAGAGTGCAAGGACTCATCAGTGGATTCATTGAATAGTTTGGATTTGTCAAAGGATAGATCCCCAACAGTATTGTGGACTCTCTCAGGATCCGCAGTGACTGATGTCAAGAAACAGCACATAACAATTGCTGTTGATACTGAGCATGCTGCAATGTAAGCTGCTTCCAGGGATGCTGGAAGAGATGCCCTCACTAACAACTGGCCTGCATTGACGATAGCCTGAAATTGCTCTCGTTGTTCTTGTGGCAGATGGGTCAATAAAGGCACTGAACTTCCCATAGTTGGTGTAGTTGTATTTTGTCATCAGGAGTTGTTACTTGGTGATTCTAAATTGTAGTGAAGCAGAATAATTACTTTTATGGCCAAACAAATCTAACCTCTTTTGGTCCTTATCATGAGAGGTGAATCTTAAAGTGGTGTTGCTCATTACATTCATTGACTGCATTAACTACCTAAGAGCATGAGGTTGAATACAGGGACTCTGATCCATTAAGGGGAACACAGTAGTTTTTTATCAGCTCTCCTGCAGTAGAGGGTATGGTAGTTGGACTCTGTCAAACTGTCTTTGCAAGTTCAAGCAGAACCTTGTTTGTAGGCAGAGTTATCTTACCAATGGAGGCAGTACGAAGGATGTTAATCAGTTTATGCTGAAACTCATTAATCTCTTCCAACAGGATCTGGAGAGAATCTGCAATATCATGAGATCCCAAGATTGCTTAAAATCATGCATGTCTGAGTGGGATGGTGGCATCACTGCATCATCAGGTGAGGAGAAAGAGACGTTAGTGGCAGGGGCTGATAAAAAGCTACATCTATCCACTGATCCTCAAAAGACTCCTTTTGAGGAGATGACCAATGGGAGAGATCTGGATGGGAGAGATCTGTTGCCTCTGATGCTCTTTATGAGTGTAGCTAGGAGCTCAGGAGAACTGTTCCCTACAGATAGCCTATGCAACCCAGAATGATCAGTGGGGAGGTTCACATGGGAAGGAAGGGGGCACCCATGAATGCTCAGACCAGGAGGAGCAAGGGGTGGCCTGTGCCTTGAGGATTCCTTTATGGAGAAGGTGTTGGGAGAGGCAGCTCTGGATTGGTAATTGAGTGAATCCTGAACAGAAATCTGGCAGTCAGAGGAGCTCTCTCATCATAGTCCAGGGGAGAGATAGGGCACATGATCATTAATTTGGGACAGGGAGTCTACCCATTTGATTGGGCACCAGAAAGCATGTCTGTGTCAGGGAATGGTTCAATACCAGCAAGAAACGGGAGTCCGATACCAAGAGTCTTTCAATACCCATCAGAAGAGGTGATTCTGGTTCATCCAAAATGACCAAATTTTTAGATTGTCATCCTGAGTCTCAGTCCAGCATCTTAATCACAAAACCATCTTGCCAAGGTTTGCATTTTAAAAGCTGTCATAATTTCTTATCTACCTGTTTAATCTGAGTTTAAATTAACATTAATAGCATAATAAAAACTAACCTTTTAAAAATTGATCAACATGTATCTTTATAAGACAGACACTTTTTAGCTTCAATATATTATTGAAGAGATACAAAAACACATATCAGTTGTCAAGTTATAAATTAAAGCCAAGAGCCCAACACATTTCCTTGACCTGAGTTTCAATGACCCTTTCCAATGAGATGCTGTAAATTCTAAACAAACCACATATTCTTTCTGTAACTAAACAATTGTAAAACCAAATAAAATCAAATTTAAAGAAAGGCAAAAAGACAGTTCCCTGGATGAGCTCTTTTAGACATTTTATCATAAATTTCAGGCCGGGGCACACTTTCGGTATAAGTACATATATAACAAGATCCTTAATAAAGACATCTTACAATAGAAATCTGGCAGATTCTTGACTATAGTAACAGTAAGAAGCACCACTGTTATTCTTAAAACGTAGGATTGTTAGAAATAAACACTGTAACTGTTGTACTCTTATTACCTTTCTAACAATATACAGTACTGTACCAAACCTGTTTCTTGAACTATACTGTATGCTGTTCTTTGATGGAAGTTAACAGTTTTCCATCATTTTGTAGTTAGAGGAAGTTTGGTGCCCCCTGCTGTTAAAAAACACAATTTAGCCATTACATCTCATTCTATGCAGTCCTCATTCTATGCAGTCCTCTATAGAACTCTCTATACAGACTACTTATGATTTAAGGCTGATGAATTTTAACACAATTATAAACACTGTAACATGTACCTCATTCTAACACACAAAATGTATTAATATAGTCTGGCTTACCACAATAGCTGGCAATGGTACCTACAAGCTGTATGCACATTACGTACCACTCAGGTTTGGCCCTGCAGTCCCTCTGTCATAGGACCAAAACTGAGTGAGTGGCATTGTAATCCCTGTATTCAGGGTGGGGTAGGGGGAAGAAGGGTGTCAGCACCGTTCAGGTCTGACCCTGCAGCCACAGGGTTAAACCTGAGCGGGCACACTGGGCAGTAGGGCAGCCAGCACTGCTGCTTCTCACAACAGCTGTGGGGCTGGCTCCTGCACCAGGGCTCTCTCCTGGAGGCCTACCCCGCCTTGCCCCACCTTCAGCAACCCATGTCCCCCTCCGGAATGAGGAGTGACACTGCACCTGGGCAGGATGGACTGGAAGGTGGGGGCTGAGTGTGGCGCAGATCAGATGGGCGAGGTGCTGGGGCCAGCGGCTGCAGTGGGGATGGCTCCACAGGGACTGGCACAGTGTACCACAGGAAAAATTCACTTGCCTTCAATGGGCTAAACCCAGAGAATAAACCTCTGCATTTACAGATGAATTTGTCCAAAGTCTGAAAATATATCCCCCCCCTCTCTCTCTCAAGCTGATAGTGGGAGGAAAAGGTTTAAATAAAAATGAAATACACAATACACTTGTATAGAGAAGGATTAGGATAAATTGACCTCACATCAGGAAAAAGTCCTACACAGAGACTCCCACAATGAGCACTGCAGTGAGATGTTCCTGATCTAACCTCTTTCAATCAACCCCCTATAAGCTTATGCACTTTCATTTTTGTGAATTTTTATCATCTGATTGCTAAGTATGTGGTGACAAGCAAGCTGAAAATCATGGCACTGAGACACCACAGAACAATTCATTGTTCAAAACACAAGTCCACTTGTGGCACTACCCACATCCTCTGGTCCTAAGTAGGATGGTACAAAGTGGGGTGACATGGTAGGGTCAGTGAAGGAAGCCTAGGAAGAAGGGTCGGGTTCGCAGATTAACTGGAGGAGTGGGGGGGGAGGGAGCTTGGAAAGAGGTCTGGTGGTAAGGAGGAAGGATTTTCTTCTTTTGTGACACGTCAGACTAGGTCATGTATTTCTGTAAGTATGGTTTGCACTTCTGAGTCCATACTCTTATGGGGGTGTGATGACTGCACACCTTGCCACGTGTGCTTAGAGAGCCTGAAAAGCACATTTTATAAATGATCATTTAAATATTCCATACATAAGACTAGCCTTAATGCAACATTAAGGTTGAGAAATCAAGTACTCTGAAGTCAGAAAATACAGAACTAAGATTGAACTCTAATTTTTAGTTTTCCCACTCAGCAGATATACCTTAAAATCTCTCTGTGTTATTATAGCCAGAGCTGTGCAGATATTTTTGGTTCAGTGGCCATTCCAAAAGTCTAAAATATTTCATTTGGGGTTGAATGAAACATTGTTTACAATTTGAAATGAAACATTTCTTTTTATCTGAGTTATTTTAATGAGTTACTTTAATGAAATCAAAGTCAATTTAGAAAAGTCAAGTAATTTCAAATTTAAATGTTTCATTTGGAAAACGTCAAAAAAAATTTGTTTCAGCCAAAAAATATCATGCATTCTAATTATAAATGAATGAAAAAATAGACTTATGGATAGGTAATAGCTTCTCCAACTAAAGAACCAGATTTGCATTCCTTTTTTAGCCCCTTCTAAAATCTCTAAAAAAATAGCAATTTCCATTTCAAGTTTTGATTGTTTAACCTGTGGCAGTAGAAGATTCTTGCCCAAATGTGAGGGTGTTCAAGTGAGGCATTTTTGAGATAAGAGATTTCAGTGGAATAACAGTATCTACAGACAAGCTACTGAAAAGAAATATCCTCAGCGATGTTAGTGATCAGATTTCAATAATAATTCCCACTCTTTTTGAAACAAAATGATTCCATCACTCTTCTTTCATATTCACATCAAAGATATGAAGACCCAGCTGGTAAACTCTATTATTATAGGTTAAAAACTAAAACTAGGCATCACTTTCTCAAAACTGTTATGTTAAAACACAGAAGTGAATATTGCTTGTATCTGTCGAGAAAACTAGAGTACTCAGGTTAAAATCCTGGCTCCACTGAAGTCAACTGGAGTTTTGCCATTGACTTCAATGGGGCCAGAATTTCATCCTGAGTATCTAGAGTATTCATTTTAAATGGCCTCTCCTTCTAAACTCACATAAAAGGTGCTTCAGCTTAAATAAGAAAATTAGCCTTATAGTACATATAAAACTAAACAATTTGTTTTCTGGTGTTATTCTTGTATCTCTGTGTAGCTCCTGTGCTATTCCTGGAGCTCCAGTGTTATCCGCATTAGCACAGCTTGCAGCTTCAGCAGACTTTGATGTTAATCATACAGAAAGACCACAGGCTCGGTTCAGTGGCGAAGACTCGGACAAGTTTATTGTCAGCAAAGCACGGTATCAGTACCACGGTTCACTGGCTATAAGCACACTAATGCATGTAGTGTGACAAGGTATCAGCTCATTCAACGTAATGTCCCCTAACCAATACAAAGATGCCTCTTCTTCCACTCTCCTTTTATACATTGATACAAACAAGTTACATATTACATTCCATATTAGTTACCATCCTTGTACCATGTATCTATAGTTTGACCAAAACATCCTCATCCATTGTCCTGACATCCCAGCTTTATCTTTACGAGAGGTCTGTGTATTCTTGCGACATCTTCTCAGAAATATGTTTGCTTGGTCAGCTACTGTTACTACTCTAACCTCTCCAGCGCATCATCAAAGATCTACAACCTATCCTGAAAGATGATCCCTCACTCTCATAGATCTTGGGAGACAGACCTGTCCTCGCTTACAGACAACCCCCCAACCTGAAGCAAATACTCACCAGCAACCACACATCACTGAACAAAAACACTGACCCAGGAACCTATCCTTGCAACAAAGCCCAATGCCAACTCTGCCCACATATCTATTCAAGTGACATCATCATAGGACCTAATCACATCAGCCATGCCATCAGGGGCTCGTTTACCTGCACATCTACCAATGTGATATATGCCATCATGTGCCAGCAATGCCCCTCTGCCATGTACATTGGCCAAACCGGACAGTCTCTACGCAAAATAATTAATGGACACAAAACTGACATCAGGAATCATAACATTCAAAAACCAGTAGGAGAACACTTTAACCTGTCTGGTCATTCAATGACAGACCTGCGGGTGACAATTTTGCAACAAAAAAGCTTCAAAAGCAGACTCCAATGAGAAACTGCTGAGCTTGAATTAATATGCAAACTAGATACAATCAACTTAGGCTTAAATAGAGACTGGGAATGGCTGAGCCATTACAAACATTGAATCTATCTCCCCATGTAAGTATTCTTACACTTCTTAGCCCAGTACAGTTTGATATCTTGATTATCACTTCAAAAGTTTTTTTTCCTCTTACTTAATTGGCTTCTCAGAGTTGGCAAGACAACTCCCACCTTTTCATGCTCTCTGTATGTGTATATATATCTCCTCAATATATGTTCCATTCTATGCATCCGAAGAAGTTGGCTGTAGCCCACGAAAGCTTATGCTCAAATAAATTTGTTAGTCTCTAAGGTGCCACAAGTACTCCTGTTCTTTTGTGGATACAGACTAACACGGATGCTACTCTGAAAACTACTCTAACTAGGCCTACTTTGGTTTACGGTCTACTTTTGTTCATACTTGTAGCCATGTCAGTGGCTCCAGCAAGGCCTAAATCTGGTAACTAACAAATAATTTATTCAAGGACATTACAAAATTAGTTTTTTCCCAGATTATACTGAACATAACCTCCCAATTAATATTTATCCTGCTGCTTACTGAATCTGCTTCCATTTTTGTGGCTACTATCACACCATGAGATGCAGAGACACCGACTTTCTGGTGTCCCCGGGGATGCCGGCCCAGGCCCCACCCCTTCCCCCAAGGCCCCAACCCCACCTGCCTCTTCCCACCCCCGCTCTGCCCCACCCCTTCCTGCCCCTATTCTGCCCCCGCCCTGCCTATTCCTGCCCTGTTCTATCCACTCCCCCAAGCACACCCCACCCTTGCTCAGCCTCTTCCTGCCCCTGCTCCTCCCTCTTTCCCTCCAGCAGGGCCGGCTTAATGACCCGCGGGGCTCGATTCCAATACCCAGCGGCAGTCTGGGGCTTCAGCAGCACTTCACGGCGGGGGGTCCGCTCTGGGGCTTCCGTGGCACTGAAGGCCCCCCAGCCACCAAAATGCTGCCGAAGACCCCCGGAGCGGACCCCCTGCCACTGACATGCCGCCGAAGATCCCCGGAGCGGGGCCCCCTTAGGCGCAGGGCCCGATTCCGGGGAATCGGGTGAATTGACTTAAAGCCAGCCCTGCCCTCCAGCCCCTCCCGCACATTGCTGAATAGCTGATCACTGGTGGGTGGGAGGCGCTGGGGAGGGGCTGATCGGTGGGGCTGCCAGTGAGTGCTGAGCACCCACTATTTTTTTCCCATGGGTGCTCCAGCACCAGAGTCGGCACCTATGATGAGAGGTGTGATAACCTAGGTTTCAGTCAGGCTTCCATAATACAGATAATCCTTTAAAAATAAAAACTGGTGTTTTCATTGTATTACACTGTAAAATGTTAAAATATTAAGATTAAATTTAAAATACTAAATCAAGTTTTGGCTATAATTGAGAACCAATGCCATGTAAAAAACAAACATAACAACATATGACCAATACCTGCTCAGTTAAAGTAAACATGTTGTTTACACATATCACTAAATACTTTCTTCTGAATTTGAACATTCAATAAGTAGGTTTATCATGTGTAACAACATCCTCTGATGCATCAAATATATAAATAGAGAGGAATTGGGGAGGTGAGGGTTAAAAAAAGGAAAGATAATTTTGTAAATGTATTTCTCGTTCTTCAAGCCCTCAAAGTGCAGGGAGTGGGGGAGACATTACAGAGAGAAACTTAACATACATTACTTTTAAAAAGTGTGGTGGCTGTGTAGGTCTTATGTGGTTTTGCACTCTGAAACCTGTTAAATTCCACACATAAAATGTCCTTGTAGCTGCCATTTTGGCAATAGCAATTAAGGCTGAGATTTTCAAAGCTACCTCAGGGATTTGGATACCTAATCTACATTTAAATTAATAGAAAATGGGCATCCAAATTCCCTCGGTTAGCTTTTAAAATCCCACTCAAAGTTTTAAAAGCTTTTTTTTTTTCCCTTCTTCATTTTGGAGAGGTATTTTAAAGCCAAAACAAAAATTTTAAAATGTCACATAATGGCAATGAGAATTCTCTCCTTGAAAGAAATATAAAATTGCAGCTGCACTATGATTGGTTTCATGGGACAGTGCAAAATCTTGTGATTTGTCCGAAGGCCAATCAGAGATACAAGTTGGAACACTGTATTTAACTTAGAAATACAGCAGCTGCACCTGCATAGTCATTTATCCAGACTGATTTTTTCCACTGTATCAATTCTGAAATCAATTCATTGATTTTAATATGAGTTTTTGTGGTATTCTAGTGGCTCCATTTACAGTGTATTGTAATGGGTCTAAATGACTCATGACCTAATCCAATTGGAATGAAATTATGCCTATACAATAGTATATATATTAAGGGTGAAATACACTTTGTGCAGAGGATTAATGCAAGGTCTATATACCATGTAAGTCCTCACGAGTACGGCCTGAGTGGTGCTTTGGCCTTGTGCTGGCCCTCTGGCAAACAGGTGAATTTCATTCCAGAGTATAGTATTGTCTTAAAAGAAAATCAACACAAAAAAATCTGAAACTACTAAAATTAATATTACATTTTGATATCTACTACTAAAAGAGTACAGCCTATTCAAATAGTTTGTTTTGAGTGTAAAATTATAGTGTATGTATAGTGTACCGAATTTAAGCACTATGAAGTTTAAACCAATTATTAACTCCTGAAATACTGGGTTTACAGTGGCTTTACATTCCATAGCTGAAATATAGTAGCATGGTGTCACTACCTAGCATTGTTAAAATTACATATCCCCATAAAAACAGCAGTGATTTCTTGAGTAGATACTATATCTCTGACCTGAATAATACCTATTTTTACCTCTTACCAGGCATGTGCTATTTTACTGCTGGAAGTTTTAGAATCCTTCCTGAAATTTATACTGAAGACGTTCTATTAATATTTATATTACACAGTAGATTATAATTAATCTCATTCCTTCATTTTCTCTGACCTAGCAATAACTTTGTTGTTTGTTATAATACCTGTTCCTGGTCATTTTGTAAAACCTCTCATGACCATCCCTGGTAAAACAAAAATAGTTTCACCTTTTAATTCTGTTCTTTCCTTTTATGGTTTCAGTAAATAGAAAACTATAATTACAGTCACACTGCTATTACATAATTAAAAAAAATTAATCAGAAAGAGTTTAGTGTAGCTGGATACTTTATTCATCAGTGAGATATTTTCAATGGAAAAATAGTTAGAATGTAAAGATTATATATGAAAACAAACTTCTTGGGGCTAATTCTCTACTGACTTTCACATTGTGACTTTCACTCACACCTGTGCAAAGCAAATGTAAAATGTTATCAGATCTCAATGGTAGGATTTTACTCCCCGTTTGCACATGGGTAAATATCACAAAAGCTGTAAGGGAGCAGAGAATCAGACCCCTTCAATTTTTAAAAATTCTTAAAGGCTGTTATCTCTTATATTGAAAATAATCTGTTACTATTGTTATACATAATCATTTGATAAGTAATAGTTAAATGTAAGTCTTCTGACACCGCTTTTACAAATTTTACCTGTCTGGTCATTACTTTTGTGAAGTGTGTCATGCTAACTTTGTAGTCAGGAAATCCTGAGAGTCAGTGCTTGCAATTTATAAGAACTGGGTTCAAGTTTGCTTTGGTCACATCAAGTAAGTTTTGTGGTATTAGAATACTACTGCAGATTTGTTTCTACATCATAAAACTACAAGAAATGTGACAGAAACTGACTAGACTAGCAATCTCCATTCATGAAAATGTGGTTCTGTAGTCAAAAAGCAGTATTGCTGCAGTAGAGAAAAAACTGAACTGGAAAAACCAAGTATGTAGGAAGGTTCCACAACTTTTGTTTTCATGATGCCTGGCTGTGGACAGTACTATTAATCTTTCACATGCACTAAAAGGCAACATTTAAAAAAAAAAAAACTCTCTTAAAGCTCCTCTCTTACTGACACACCAAATTGTACAAGCAAAGCTGTGGGTCATTTTTCACACACTCACCTGCTTCTGAAGCCACCTTTCTCGCTTTCTTTGTTTTTTCCTCAAATTTTTCAACTTGTTTCTCTCTCTTTTGCTTAGCTTTTGATTGACAGCAACCAAGGAAAAATTGGCAGGCTGCAGAAGATCAACAGATGTGATGTGTTGCTGTCCAATGTCCTCTTCTACAGCACTAACAGATGAAGAGAGGTCCATCATGAAAGGCAGTTGGTCAGCAGTGGCATCCCCAGAACATTGATTAGAAGCTTCAAAATTGCAGTCACATTCTGTCTCTCTACAGGTTAATGTATTGCAGGAAGTAACTGAAAACTTTTTTGGTAGCTCATCAGTATCAGAATTATACAGACCCTGAAAGGAATTATTATATCTACTGGACTCTAATTGCAAGCTACCTCTTGGGTAAATGGGTTGTGTTTCATTTTGCCTGTGGTAAATAGGCCCCTTACTGGAAACCCCATACAAACTAGGCAACAAGACATGTCTCTCTCTGATATTCAAATCCAAACTGTGTGTTTTTCTATGACAAGTTTTTACAGTGCATCTCTCATTCACAGGCCATGAAGCTGAAGGACTTTTTTTTTTATTAAACACTTTGAAGTGCAGTTTTTTATTGTTCATCTCAAAGCTGGTTGATCTCACCTCTAGGCAAAGTGCTTCTGTTAATCTTCCAGTACCATTTGTGTTTTTGGCATTGTATGAAAGCCCTTGATTTCTGGGTCCCAAAATTCCACCTGTCACGCTGTGCTGTATTTTGTTATTAGAACCAGATGGAACTTTGCAAAGTGACGTGTGTTTTACTGATGATCTTGCTAATCTAAATGAACAAGCTGGCTGATAATCAATCCGACTCTTGCAGAGATGTATATTTGCAAACAGGCCACAAGAACATTTTGTATTGCTGACAAAGTTAAAGCCTCCCAAACGGGCCCCACAGAATGGGCAGTTCAGTTTTCCAATCATCCACTCTGCCTATAGATGAGAGAAAAAATAATGAATTAATTGTAAATAAAAAAAAAGTAACCACTAGATTATTTTTTCCTCCAACAAAGGGGTCCACTTTTTGTTTTGTGAGACAAAAAACAGACTGCACAGTAAAAACAAAACCAAACATAAATCAAACTAGACCTTTGAAAACTGTCCTTTATAAATGGGGGGGGGGGACGGGACCAAAACCTCTAGAAAGACAACACATTTCAAAATATAGCTGCTTAAAAATATTCTTAAATATTCCTAGAAAATGTTGTGGATAGAGTGAGGATGGTACTGAATCACTAATAAAACATTAGACCAGGGGTCGGCAACGTTTGGCACGTGGCTCGCCAAGGTAAGCACCCTGGCGGGCCGGGCCAGTTCATTTACCTATTCACGCGGCAGGTTCGGCCGATCGTGGCCCCCACTGGCTGCGGTTTGCTGTCCCGGGCCAATGGGGGCGGCGGGAAGCCGCGGCCAGCACATCGCTCGCCCGTGCTGCTTCTCGCCACCCCCATTGGCCCGGGACGGCGAACCGCGGCCAGCGGGGGCCGCGATCGGCCAAACCTGCCGCGTCATCAGGTAAATGAACTGGCCCGGCCCACCAGGGTGCTTACCCTGGCGAGCCACATGCCTAACGTTGCTAACCCCTGCATTAGACTCTTTAAAATGATTAAATCAGTCCACAAACTAATTGTGACTTAGCACAAGTTAAATTTTCTGAGTGCTGATACACCTTTTGTGTACCAAACACAGAGGGAAGAGATTTCCCACAAAAAATGAATAAAGCTCCACTTATTATACAAATTCAAAAGAGTTATTCTGTACTTTAAGTAACAATGTAAGGTACAAGCAAATACACTAAAATGAAAAATCCATAGCAGAACTGGCATCAGTAAAAGTAAGCTGAACATTGTAGGTACTAAAACACATTCTCTACGCAGCGAATTTTAAAATGGAGTTATTCAGTGAAATTATCAACAATATTTTTTCATTATTATGTCTCTGCTTCTTTTTTAAGAAAGACGCTCATGCGTCGGTATATTAGGTGCCACTGACACTACACCCTCTCAGTTTCTTCTTGCCGGCAACTCCAACAGAGGAGTAGGAGGGCAGGTAATGGAATGGACATGAGCAACGCATCTCAAAGAACAACCATTACAAAAGGTAGGTAACCATTTTTTCTTCAAGTGCTTGCTCATGTCAATTCCATTCTAGTGACTCACAAGCAGTATTCTCGGAGGTTGGCTAGCTTAGTGGCTTGTAGTACTGCCCTACTGAAGCTAGCATCGTCACGGGCCTGCTGGGTAAGTGCGTAATGGGACATGAATGTGTGGACGAATGACCAGGTAGCCACCCTACAGATGTCCTGGATAGGCACTAGAGCCAGAAAAGCTGCCGAAGAGGCCTGTGTCCTGGTCAAGTGGGTGGTTACAATCGCCGGGGGTGGCACCTTCACCTGATCGTAGCAGTAGCGAATGCTGGCGGTGATCCAAGAAGAAATTCTTTGAGTGGACACTGGGCGACCTTTCATCCTGTCGGCCACCACGGCGAACAATTGCGTCAACTTGCAGAATGGCTTGGTTCTTTCCATGTAGAAGACTAACATCCTCCTGACGTCTAAGGAATGCAGCCTACGCGCCTCCTCCTCCTCCTCTGACTTATGCAGCTTTGGAAAAAAGACAGGCAAGAAAATGTTCTGGCTTGTATGAAACTGAGAGACCACCTTGGGCAGGAAAACCAGGTGTGGCCTCAGCTGGACTGTGTCTTTGTAAAAGACCATATAGGGCGGTTCCAAGGTGAACGCCCTAATCTCAGAGTCCCGGTGGGCAGATGTTATTGTAACCAAGAACACGACCTTCCAGAGGGACAGGGAGGGAGGTGAGACAGAGGGTCGGCTACGAACTGCAGGGTGTAACCCAATGGTCCGAGGTTAGCCGAGACCAGATGTATCGGAAGGGGCAGAGGCGGTCGAGGAAAGAGAGGGAGGATGGATCCAGTGAAGTGACTGGGGTGTAGTCCTGACCGCACCCTCAAAATGACTTCTTCTGGCCTCCCTGGTTTCTGGGAGGGTCAGGCTGAGCAGACGGGTGGGAAGATGATGGGTGTCACCGCTTAGACCCCTTGCCTCGGTCCTTTTTCTTGTAAAAACCCAATCGGGGAGTTCTCCAGGACCTACACTATGGGGGCAGAGGAGACAGAGGACGGAATGGCTTCCTGGCCTGTTGAGGAGTGTGAAGGCCCAAGGAGCAGAGGGAGGCCAGGGAGTCTTTAAGGCCATGGAGCCTTGAGAACGTGAGCTCGGAGACTACCTCTGCCCCCTCAAATGGGAGGTCCTGAATAGTGGCCTGCATCTCTTGGGACAACCCGGAGGACTGCAACCAGGACCTGCGCCTCATGGCCACCATGGAGGCGACCACCCTGGCCGCTGAGCCAGTAGCATCCCAGGCCATTTAGAGGGCTCCCCTCGCCACTGCTGTGCCCTTGTCCACCAAAGCGGTGAACTCCTGAGCTCAATCTTGTGGGAGGGCCTCTCTGAACTTGTTAAAGGAGTCCCACAATTTAAAATTGTATCTGCCTAACAAGGCCTGGTGGTTAGACACCCTGAATTGTAGGCTAGCCATTGAATAAATCTTTCTGACAAATAAATCAAGTCTCTTGGCATCTTTGTTCTTTGGTGTGCCACTAACATAGCCCTGCCTGTCCCTTTCATTCACAGCAGACACAACCAGTGACACCGCTGGAGGGTGCATGTAGAGGTATTCGAACCCTTTTGCAGGGATGTAATACTTCTTTTTCATCTTCTTAGAAGTCGGCAGAATGGAAGAGGGGGTTTTACACAGCAATTTGGCAATTTTAAGGACCCCTGGGTGGACGGGCAGCGCGACCCGGGCCGGAGTGGAGGAGGATATAACGTTAAAGAGGTGGTCGGACTCCTCCGCGACCTCCTCAATCTGTAGGTTCAAGTTAGCAGCCACCCTTTTAAGGAGGGCCCGGTGCCACTTGAAGTCATCGGGGAGACTACCTGTTTGGGAGTGACCCACCACTGCTTCATCCGGGCAGGGCCGTAGCAACAAAGAACGTGGCCCCCTCCGAACGGTGGCCACCTCCGAACATATGTCCGGGCGGGGCCCCTTACAATGCAGAAACTGGAATGCGGTATTTATTTTGCCACTTTTAGAGGCCCCCTTCCTTGCACGGGGCCCCTTACAACGCCGAAACTGGAATGCGGTATTTATTTTGCCACTTTTAGGGGCCCCCTTCCTTGCGGGGCCCCCTCCGGTCAGAGGGTACGGAGGGCGCTCGCTACGCCTCTGCATCCGGGTATGACGATGACGACTGCACCACCTGTGAAGGAGCAGGTTCCTCCTCCCTCTCCGAAGCACCTGGGAGGGCTGGTGGAAACACGGGACCGACATTACTGGCACACCCCACGGGTTCCAATAGGGCCATTGAGCGGGCCACAGTTCCTGCTGCTATGTTGTCGCTGAGGGTGACGCACTGGTCTCAGGAGTCGGTGGTGAATCACCTCTTTCTGGTGAAGAGTTGAACTCCCAGTCCGACTTGGACCACTGCCCTTCCAGCAACCAGGGCAGAGCCATCGAGGCCTGAGTATGCTGACTGAATATGGTCTGCAACCAGTGAGGCGAGGGCCAGGAATGGTGCCTGCCCAATTAATGGTACCGGGGGAAGGAGACGAGTGCTGTGACAAGGAGCGGCCCCGCCCAGGCAGGGACCAAAGTCTGGGAGACTGTCTGGGAGAAGGTGACCTGGGCCACGGCAATCTCTGATAGGAAGCTCGCCAGTACCGGTGGTATGGGGACTGACAGTACGGGGAGCAGCGCAACCCCTGCCAGTGGTGCGCTCCGCACTGATGCCGAAGTGCTCAGCGTGGGGTCCGAGTGGGAGTGCTCCGATGCAGGATGAAGTGCAACCTCCAGGAGGAGGGCCCTCAAGCGGATATTCCACTCCTTTTGGGTTATAGGTCGAAAGTTTTTACGGATTCGACACTTGTCCTTTCTACGGGATTCCCCTGAACACTTCAAGCAGCTGTCGTGGGGGGCACTGATAGGCATCAGCCAGTTGCATGACGAGCATGGTTTGAAGCCGGGAGAGTGGGGTATGCCCTGCTCCAGGGCAAAGTCCCAGCCGGGACTCTAACTACCAACTAACCTAACACTTAACTTAATGGCTAACTAAGTACCTACAAACTATATACAAAGAAGATAACAAAGGCTGTAAAGAACCGCAAATGCTCTTGCGTCTACAAGACAAGGAGCTCCAACCAACCATCACAGGCGGTAAGAAGGAACTGAGAGGAAGTAGGGTTGGCAGTGCAGCACTCAAGGGGGTGCCACAGCCAACCCTACTGATACCGCTAAGGTAAAAGTCTCTGACAACTGTGCACATGGGCACGCACACACCTAGAATGAAATTGACATGAGCAAGCACTCGAAGAACTAAAGGTTCCAACCCTGTTGATTAATCTTGTGCATTTCAGTGTGATGCCACATGATGGAATTACTGTTTTTTCAGTCTACTTTTTTTTAAAACCTAGAAAATTACACACAAAAAAACTGTTAAAAGATCATCATTAAGGTTACAAGCACTCAAAATTAGGAAATGACTGTGCAACCTTAATTTGTTCCCCTTATGCACACATATTATGATACAATCTTTAATTACATGATCGCATACTACTTTTTTTCATAAGACCCATGTCTCATTCAGTGCACAGACTGGACGGTACTCACCTAATGAGCAGCTATTTAATATTTTGTTTCCTCCTCATTGTTCAATGTGTGGCCTCACGCCTTATTTACTGAACACTATCCAAACCCTGCTCTGAAGACAGAATTATTAATTTCCTCATAGGCTTCCTTATGCTATGCAACACTATGGTATCAGAATGCTTCACAAACTTTAATGAATTTAATGAACAAGATCCTGTTTCTATATATTAGTATATATGCAAATAAATAAATACAATAACAAATACTATATGTCAATGCCACCTTAATGCAATGGCTCTCAACCTTTCCAGACTACTGTACCCCTTTTAGGAGTCTGATTTGTCTTGCATACCACCAAGTTTCACCTCACTTAAAAACTACTTGCTTACAAAATCAGACATAAAAATACAAAAGTGTCACAGCACATTACTACTGAAAAATTGCTTACTTTCTCATTTTTATCATTTAATTATAAAATAAATCAATTGAAATATAAATATTATACTTTCATTTCAGTGTATAGTATATAGGGCAGGATAAACAAGTCATTGTCTGTATGAAATTTTAGTTTGTATTGACTTTGCTAGTGCTTTTTATGCAGCCTGTTGTAAAACTAGGCAAATATCTAGATGAGATGATTACCCTGGAAGACCTCTGCGTATCCCCAGGGATACACGTACCCCTGGTTGAGAACCACTGCCTTAATGCATGTTATTAACTCAAGAAACAGCCCCCTTATACAAGATACCAGAAGTATATCCATCTGATACATCAGAAATGATGCCCTGACTAATGCCTGCTGCCCCTCGTTATTCTCCAAATAAAATATCAAATGCTATGTTTATAAATCCAGGAACCTACCTTTTCTATTGCACATTTTACCCAGTCTGGAAGAGCTTCCAAGTTCATGTGCCATACATTGCAAGTATACTGAGAAGCATCTGAATAATGTGATTTCTGTTAAATAAAGTCACATTACATTGTTAATCAACATTCATGTATGTATTCGTTTCTTAGAATAGAGCTTTTAGAATCAAATACAAAGGAAATTATTAGAAAATTAGGTAGGGGAGATAACTATTTAAAAAAATAAAGCACTTCATGGACCGATTAATTTAGTTACTAACTGCTAAATCCATAGATCCCGGGGCACCCACTAAACCGGTAATTGGGTAACTGCTTTAAGTAACAGTGTGTTTCTGGTTCTGCAGACAGTAGACAGATTCTCTGACACGTATTCCTTCGTACCATAGAGAAAATATAAAGTTAGTTTTGCCTTTTTTTGATCTGGCAGAACAATGTTTTGACCTTGTTTACACTACAACTAAGTGTACTAGTACATTGATTTCAAAAATAGTTTCTCTGCCAGGGCAACATCTGTCATATATATTTATAATTCTTTCTTTCTGTCTTTCTTTCTTTCATCTGTTCCAGAATAGGCCACTGCATAATCTTAAAAATAGTTTTAAAATTGTTTTTCTAAAATGCTGGTTATTGTAGTATAGACAGGTGTATTACCAAGGCATATTACTGTGTTACAATGGCAATAATGTGAACAACCAAAAAGAAGAAACAAAATTGCGATGAACAAGTATTTGTAACTAAGAAAATTTCTAGACAGCAGTTGAACCTTAAAATTGTTAACATTTTACTAACTGCACTTTAAGTAATTACAACCATCCACCATCCTTTCATTCTGAAGTTACTGGACATAGAACTAAGTCACTGCAGCATGTGTAAGGTATGAAACTCAGCAGGACACGTAGAGTTCTATTGTGCTGGAACTAGGGGAAGAGAGGAGGTATCACAGACATGGCAAATGGATTCCTTACACATAGATCCTCTGTCCATTAGTGGAGGAGCTCCGGAAACTACAAAAATTGCTTTGCTAATGCACTGCTGTCTGGGAAAGACTAGATTCAGTCTTCTTCCTGAGGTCCATTGAGAAGACCTGCACAAAGTCAATTTACTCCAGTTTTGCACAAGAGTCAGGATTTCTATCTAAATGTTTATATCATGTTCATCACCTTGGTATCTGGTCCTAAGATTTGTTCCTAAAGTTTCCACCTCTCCAAGTCTTCTTTATTTATTATTCAGCTGCCATTATGTCTTCCACCATGAGTTTGAAGTGAATGCTTTCTCTCAGCCTGGGTACTTAAAGAACAGTTTGGCTGACAACCTGTAGATAATGAACTTATCATTTCAGCGCAATACTCGCTTTTCAATGTCCCAGAAAAATTATTTACCTTTAATTGTTATCCTCTGTTGACATGTCACAGCAGAGCACTAGTTTCAATTCCATATTCCTATGAATGATGAAAATGGAGTTCCCTAAGCACTAATTTCTAAAGCATCCAGCATGCACCAATGGAATACTGATGCTCCCCAGTGCTCTGACCACAAGTTCATTTCCCAGAAAGAGGTGAATCTACTCCCACAATATTAAAAATACCTGAATGATAAAGTAACAAAATATTTCAAAACCTCAAACTCAGTAGAGGCGGGAGAGAGGTAATCTCTTATAACGTGCAGTAACTTAAAGGATAGCAATAGACAATTAAGTCTCTCTTTTCTGAAGATATATAACCCTAGTCTTTGGAAACTAAAAAGCTCCAAGGATGTCTCTATAAAACAAGGCAGCAATGTAAGAAAAACATGCAACAGGAAGTAAGAACTGCAAACAAGGTTAATGTACTTAACAGTAGACAGACAGTAGATTTTTGAGTGAAGGAATACATTCAATAAATGTTGATGTTTTTGATAAAGAAAGAACACATCTCTTAAAACATACACCAGAAGGAAAGATATTCCAAAAATAAGATCGTTATATGGTGGGAAAGTTTGGATTCCCTTGCTCCAAACAAACTTTCTATAGCACACTAAGGCCTGGTCTACCCTAGGGGGAAGATCGACCTAAGATACGCAACTTCAGCTATGAGAATAGCATAGCTGAAGTCGACGTATCTTAGTTCGACTTACCTCGCGTCCTCACGGCGCGGGGTCGATTGCCGCAGCTCCCCCGTCGACTTTGCTTTTGCCTCTCGCCGAACTTGAGTTCAGCAGTCGATGGGAGAGCAATCGGGGATCGATTTATCGCATCTACACTACACGTGATAAATCGAGCCCTGATAGATCGATCGCTACCCGCCGATCCGGTGGGTAGTGTAGACGTACCCTAACTGTAAACAGGAGCTATGTCTACCTCAGACAGGTAAGGCCTCAGAGATGGGATGCTGACCAGACTGAAGTCTAACAAGATTGAGGGTTTTTTTATTAAATTTTCTGGTCTTCATGTTGGTGATAATCGAGCCTTCCAATTTCAGTTACAACTGTGCATATCCAGAATAACTCCACTGCCCTCAAAGGAGTACTTCTGAATTTACACTACTGAAAGCAGAATTTGGCCCTAACTGTTCTGAGAAAAGATCGGTATAAAGAAAGATTATTCCTAAATGACTATCAAAAATGTGCACAGCAAAAAGGTTCATACAGGAATGTATTATGGCATATTTGAACAAGTTATGTGCATTATGTCTCTAACATACAAATTCACTCAAAACAGTTCTGATTATTTTGGGGGGAGATTTTAGCGCACCATCCAGAGAAGATTACTATGTAATTTCAGTAACTCTTGAAAAATTATTTACGTTGTTTAACTGACCAATTAATGTTAACTAATTACAATTTATATACACACATTCCTTTTTAACACCAGTAATAGGATACACTACTAGATAGTCATTTGCCTTTTGGTTGTGTCAAGTTTTTGTTTGCGCCAGAAAGATGTCAATGGATAAAAGAAATCTATAGCAAATACATTTTTTTTAAAATAGCAGTTTAATTGTTGATTTTTAAAAATAACAATAATGCTTTCTTTTTAGATGAGTTGTTTTATCAACTGTGCAGTCTGCAGAGTAACTTTTCTGGTGGAATTTTTATACAGAGAAAATAAAAAGTACATCTGCTGTACATAACTGTAGTACATTTTCTCTCTGTTAGCATTTTATTTTGCTTTCTAAGATGACAAGAATAGAAAATATTCATATTTCATTTATTTTATTCCTTTATTATTAAAATATTAGGAACCAAATAGCTTTCATAATCTCCTAAATTACTGCAAAGATTTATATTGTAGAGATAAATGACAGAATGCTGGTGCTATAGCATTTCAGAACAAATTCAAACAATTGCCGATCCCTGCTTTACACTCTTTAGGGATCATAGATCCTCACCAAATCATTAGAAAGGACTTTAAAAATAATTAACTAAAGAATTAAAGAACACAGAATATACAAAGGCAACACAAAAAATGTCTTCAGAACATGAGAAATAACAAAAGTGGCATTCTGAGATGCAGTAGTTAATGTACTGTGAAAGAGATTTTCGAATTGGGAAAACTTGGAAGATATCGTTTTATCATAAATTGAAGTGTAGTCCCGATGATAAAGTATAGGATAGAATAAATTCTTAATGTAATCACTTACTATAACTCCCATTCTCCTCAATGAGAGTTACATGGATTTGTTGAAGAAATAATATATTCTTATCTATTCTTCTTGTGAAACAGTGAATGGGTTTATTCACATACTACATTTCTAACATAATAACTAAGCATGCTTCAAAAGCTATTAAAAATCCTACAGCAAAAAAAAAAAAAAAGGATTCTAACTGCTGTTTTGTACTTAATAATCCCTTTAGTGCAACAGTAGTTTTAAACTATTTCTTTTGAAAAAATCTTGTATCCTACTCTGACAAGTTTCTATATTAAAGTCCTTCCAACAATCCATTTTAATCTAATCCTAAATCAGAGAGATCCCCTTTTGTTTGAAAGCCAACAAACAGAAAACATTAACAAACACCCTCTCCCTCCCCAGATCCTGAACATCTGTAACAACACGGTCAGGGTGAATTTCATTTACACTAAGGCCACTTTACACAGCTCTGGCCATGTCAAGCGGCCTTAAAGAGGGAGTACATTATATTCACACACACATTAGGGCCCCCTCACATGATTAGAAGGGTGTAAATGGCATTATCATAAATGAAAAATCAGGCTCTCAGCCTTCCCACTACCACAGGGATAGCTGGTAAGTTCTTGGCCCTGCTGTGCCACCGACAGGACTTTTAATGGCCCAGTCAGTGGTGCTGACCGGAGCCGCCAGTGTCCCTTTTCGACTGAGTGTTCCTGTCAAAAAACGGATACCTAGCAACCCTACCCCTTCTCAGCATTCATATTTGATTCTGTGGCTGCAGACGTGTTTGGGCTCCATTTTACAGATATGCCTCAGGCCAGAACTTGGGCCTAACAACTGAGATATAAATAATGTTGTGAAAAAATCAATACATTGAGACAGCCATATTTTTATGGACATATGAATGATGAGTTCTGAGAACAATAGCCTATGAGACTCTAGGGTTTTAAATTGTGTAGTTATGGAAACCAATATGCCTTTGTGAGTTTGTAACTGTATAAAATCTCTGATCACTGACTGGCTGTAAAGCAATATTTAATGCTATATTGTTTATATTATTCTCTTAAAAGAATGAAAATTAATTTCAATCCCTAGTCATTACATCCTTCTCCACTGGCAAGCATGGCGATTTGGAGTGTTTCTGGTGCATCAGAAAATCAATATAGTGTATTCTGTTTACTTTTCTCTTTGATCCAACATCATAAAAGATGTCAGCGGGGTGGTGAATATCTTGGGAAAGACAGCTTGATAATTAACTGCTGTTGCAAAGCAGCAGGAGGTGCTCATCCATTGTTTTCTGTATGATTATTTTTAATTAAGATGTTGTGAATTAAAAAAAATAGTATTTTAAATGTGTAGGCCATTCTGTTGTAAGAGGCGTCAGCTCTGGTGAGTTATGATATTTTTTATCACATTTCCTATGCCCCACCTTTTTAAGTAAACAGCAGCAGTCAATCTGACACGTAGAAATATCTGGCATATATAAAATTAACTTTACTAAAAATGCATGTCAGTATGAAACCCACAGAACTCACTGATACAAGATATTAAGGCAACAAGTTTATTGGAATTCAAAAAAAGGTTTGGACTTTTACATGAATAATAAAAATATCTACATTTACACAAGCTAGCATACAAATGTATAAGGCATATCAACCCTCATCATGCTGCAGAACATAAAGGTAATAACTAAGGTCTAGATTCACAAAGGGGACTTATGCACTGCAGCACCTAACTCCTAGTTCCCTGCTGCCCAATACAATTCACAGTCCCAAGTTAGGTGCCCAGACTTCCCATGCATTGTATGGGGAGAGTTAGGAGGCTAAGAAAGGGATTCTCAGAAGCCAGAAAAAAGCTCTGAATGGAGAGCTGCCTAAGCTAGCCAGGAGTGAAATGTGGAGGAAATGGGCTGGGCTTAGGGCCCAGAGCCACAAAAGTTATGTCTACACTGCCTGCAGGAGCGAGCCTCCCAGCGCAGGTTGACAGATAATTGTGTGGATTTGTGTAGGTTGCAAATGAGGGGTGTGTGCTGTGGTGAAGGACTATATGTATTTGGGGTTACTGTGTGTGCTGACCGTGATGTTGTGTTTGGGTTGTGTTCCTGTGTCTGGGGGAATGGGGGTTGTGCTGGGAGATTTGTGTTGATTTATGCAGGTGGGAGTTGGGTCAAGTAATCTACCACCTGTGCAGTCTCCCTCATATTACCAATGAAACGGATGTATGCAAATTAGCTGTAGAATAAGGGTGGTGATTATGCTACCTCTGACATCGCATTGGTCTAAGACTCTTGGCATGGCATAGATACATGCCTTACTGTAGCTGTACACCACACAGGAGTAATTTGTTAAATTAAAATGGCTAAGAACATAAAATCTGGATGGTAACAGACAACAAAACCCAGTGATGATTCAACCTGGTGATATTCCGAACAGAAAGAGCCCTGAACCATGCTTGTTGCTGTTTTCATTGCTTCACACTGACTGTACAGACATTTTGGCTGCAGAGTGACACACAGCGACATTCCTGGAATCTTATTATATATAGGTACTAAAATCAATGGCAATGGGAAAATAAAGAAGCTATACTTACTTCAAATAGTTGTTTTCCATTACATTTTATGAGGCAATCAGAATTTGCTATGTATTTTCTACACTTCCAGCAACGAAGCATGTCAACTTCTAGGCTATTCATTTTAACGTCTGGTTCTTCAACTGTTTATCTATTAGAGCTACAAAGACAATAAAAAGGTATAATTCATTTAAGCACCTATAATCTGTTCAAATTACAGAGGGTGTCAGCCTGCGATTCTGAGTCACATGAACAGTCCCTACTCACACTAGCAACATATACTATTACAACTTTGATTTTATATAGTACTTTTCATCCAGCTAATTACTCTTAGGGGAATTCTGCACCAAACAATTAAAAATTCTGCGCACAATATTTTAAAATTCTGCAAATTTTATTTGTCAAAATATTACTACATAATCATGCCAGTTTCAATTATTTTGAAAATTTATTTCAAAATACCTGTCAGCAAGTATGTCTGTAACAATACAGACACTCATAAAAATTCCACCAGGAGACGAGTTAAAGAAACCCCTACGACAGCCCAGTTCCTGTATCCTTGTCTCCTCCCTCCCCTAGAGCTCAGACGGAGGGCCAGACACCCACAACCCCTCCCTCCCAGAACCCAGCCATGGGACCCCCACAGCCAATACACCCAAACCCCAGCCATTGGGTCCCCCAGCCCAGACACCTATCCCTCTACCCCTCAGAGCCCAGGGATCCAGAGGGAGAAATAGCTTGATGCTCAGTCCCAGGCTTGTGTGGAGTTTCCTGCATGCCGCTGTCTCCTTCCCTCAGGGCATGCGGGGAACTGCAGCTGTCGGGAACCTTTTAGCTCCTTTCTCCTCCCCCCAGCAGTGTCTTCTATATGCGAGCTGGGCTCTGCTGGGTCCAGCGGCCCCTAGTGGCAGCCCACAGCACTGCAGCCCATTTCTGTGAGGGAAAGGAAATTCAGCTTGCACAATGTTAATTTCTGCAAGATTCTGCATTGCACAGTAGCAAAGATTTCCCCCAGGAGTAAACAGTTATATAGCACCATATATCTGCATAGTTCTTTAGAATACCAAAAAGACAAGGTCCCTTCCCCATTGAGTTTGCTATCTAAAACTCTGATCTGGCAAGTTACTCTGTGTGAGAGGACCCCTACCATTACAGTCAACAGGGACATCACTCTGGCCCAAGGGTCAACCCACTTGCAAGACAGAGACTTAAATTAAGACACCACCAACCAGAAAGAGATGACATTTGATATTCTGTCTTTGCTCATCACTGTATTCCATAATTTTCTTTGGTCTTCCCTGAAGACTCTTCCCCATCCCAATTTCTCTTTCAAACTTTCTGTCAGGGACCTCATAAAACTCTCCCTTGCCCCTTCCCTCCCAGAAATCCATCTCCTGTTCCAGTCCCCTGCTTTTTCTGATTTCCTTGGCCCAGCTACTTGAAAATTAAACCAAAGATTTATGTTTAAAGGTCTCCTGGATCATGGTACTCTGGCCATCCCTATTCTAAGCCTTGAAAGATTACATTGAAATTAAAATCAGCATTTGAAATTAGTGGCAAAAGATCACAGAAAGGATTCTGTGTGTGCCTGCAATATCAATTTGCAACTGAGTCAAAAATTTCACACTTATTTCTATTGACTTTTCATTAATAATACACTGAGAGATATCTAACAAATTGTTTGTACAGCCTATTGCCTTCCTTTGCATTTCTCTCTAACAAGCAATAGCCTAGGATGCATGTCATCTATCTGCTCGGGTTCGGAAGAAAGATCATCTGATTAAAGGAAAAGCGATGAAATGATGCAAATATTTATGTCAAAAACTGAGTACTTGTTTCAGCAGAAAGTACTTGCTCTTCATTCTGCTTTTTCCTCCACAATAAACTAGGCTTCTGCTCTCCTACCAAAGCTTTAGTTGTAACAATATTCTGTTTACTTAAATGGTAACTATGATTATAACATACAACCAGACTATTAAAAAAAACAACCCATGCTCAGACACTGAAATAAGACAGATCGCTTCAGTGCATTTCATGTTTTTCTGCAGCTTTCAATCCGCAGGTAAAGTATGAACTTATGTTAAAACTCCAGTATTCTTTTATTTCTAGACAAACTAATAGAATAGTTATTAGTAATAAGTAGGAGCTTCAGATCAATATTAGTTGAACGAAAGATCATGGTAGGTGCATTTAAGTAAAAACAGAATATTCACATTCAAGACCTTGTCTTGCACATGGCAAAAATTTAATAAAATGCAAATGCTTTGAACCACACAGGACATCCCTGTATCTTGAGTTTTGCCTACACAGTTACTGTCAACACAGTTATTTTAATAGCCCATCAGCATATGACATATTTGAAAGCAGCAGTCAAAGGGTATGCAAATGTTAAATGTCTCTCTCAAGAAAGTATTCAATTCAAATTCAGGTTTTGAAATGTAATGAATACGACCACGCAGGGAATGCTGCTGCAAATATAATTTTGAACACACCTTAAATGCACTGTGAAAATGTAATTTCAAATTATGCATTTATAAATATACAAAATTAGCTTTGATCTATTTGACTGATGGTAGGTCTTTCTTGTCTATCTTATAATATACATTAATAATTATGTATTTAGTCCAACAATGCACCAATGAGGATCTCAAGAGTACAACCAATCTATAAGGTCTGCTAGGGGTGTTTCTTTGTATACAGTTTTGAGTTTCTTTGACTAGCTCAAATTTGTATTTCAGGAGTTTCCAAATAAAGCTCTCGTCCTTGACATTTACCTGTATTCAAACAAGGCCTGTTTATCTATATATTACATTATGCTGCATTTCATTTTTCATACCATTAAAAGAATCCATCTTATTATAACATCTGGCACGCACTCAATCATTTATTTTGCTAAATAGATGATCACTTGCTTTTTGTTGCTTCACAATATGAGCATTTTCAAAACAGATTTTTCTTATCTGCCCCATGTCCATATGCAAAGACAGTTTAGTTAATTTTATGCATTCATAATAAGAATTTTACAGTAACTGTCTCATTTCTTTCTACCTTTTCTGTCAGAACATGCCTTTAGTGTACAGCTATGTCAAACCATAGTTTAAAAAATGGAAATAAATAACTTGGAGGAACAAATTACAGCAGTTTGCAGTATTATTCTACCCTAGCAGTTGTTTTTAATGAGAAAATTCCTGAAGGTCTATTAAAGTTCTGCACACCTGTGCTTTTCTTCAGTTCTCACTATGGAGGAAACAGACAACCTATAGCCCAATTTGTTGCAAATAAAGATCTGTGTAACAAAAGGATTTTTTTAAAATAAATGCTTGCATATAATCTCCCATAATGAACTCTGCTTCTTTAGTGCTAGACTTGGCACAAATGTGTCTGTGGGGTTTGTATTTTGCAGAAGCAGAATACGAATTCTTACTGAAGTGGATGATAAGGGGGAAAACAGTACAGTCTTAACAATAACAACAAGGAGTCTGGTGGCACCTTAAAGACTAACAGATTTATTTGGGCATAAGCTTTCGTGAGTAAAAACCTCACTTCTTCGGATGCATAGAGTGACAATAGATTACTTTGTTATTTTGCAAAGTCTATACTAAAATGAGTAGTGTTTAGGGGGACTGCTTCTTTGTTAAGTACTTCAACAGTAGTACCATAGCAATTTTAATTGTCCAGTGCTGTACTATAATAGCTGACTTAAATTAATAATAGAATGGAGAACTTCACATTTAAATCACTGTCTCATATGTTCAGAAACCTTTAGCTGAAGAGCACTGTGAACTTAAAAGGCTAATCATAGCCAGAATATGAGTGGAACCTGAAGTTCAAGCCACCCCTATATGCAGAGAGGTTAGTAGTGAGGTACCCCAAGAATCACTGAAGCACAATTGTTCAACATAGGTAACTAACAACCTAGAAGGTGGAGTGAATAGTGAAGAGAAAACATTTGCCAATAACATTCTTTAGATTAGTCAAGACTTGTAATGACCATGAGGACCTTCAAAAGGACCAGAGAAGACTAGGTAACTGGGCAATACAACGCAAGATAAAATTCAGCATAAACAAATGCAAAATAATTCAAATTGGAAAGCATAACTTTAACAACTAATATACACCAGAGTGCATTCTGAATTAGTTTAAGTTCTCAGAAACGAGATGTAAGCATTGTGGACAGCTCAGTGAAGACATCTCTGAAAATATTATAATGCTGTTACATAGGTGGAATTAGGGTGACCAGATGTCCCAATTTTATAGGGCCAGTCCCGATTTTTGGGTCTTTTTCCTATATAGGCTCCTATTACCCCCCCCCCCCCCCCGCTGTCCTGATTTTTCACACTTGCTGTCTGGTCACCCTAGGTGGACTGGAGAAACTCACAGCCTCCTCTCCCCAAACACTGATCAGCTCCAGTAGCTCAGCATTGCTCCAAGCAGGAGATCCATTGCTCCCTGGAGCAGGCATCGTCACCTGGCCAGATGATAAGTGAGCACTTGCCAAGAAAACAAGAAGGAGACTTTCAAAGCTCCGGGGGCTTTATAGGGGGAGGTGGATGTCTGTTTACCTGGCAGCAGAGCTGCTGGCCAGAGTGGTCACTTAGACACTATGGGATATCCTCCAGAGGCTAAAAGTTCTGTAAACTGGAAGAACATGTCTTCACTTGCACACTACCGCAAAAGTATCACCAGTAAGAGCTGTATGCCTCTCATGGAGGTGGTTTTCTGAGTTTCATCGCAAAAAGTCATTGGCAAGTGTAGATGCTCCCATGGTTTTTGCGCAAAAGAAGGATTTTTTCCACTTTAAATGGCAAATGTAGACATGCCCTTAAGCACTACAGTGGTGCAGCTGTAGCGCTAGACAAGCCCCAACTCACTGGTCTTTACCACCCTTCATCTTGACAGCAGGAAGGCACAAACCATTTGAATTGCATTTTGTCAGAAGGAACCCGACGTCCATAGAGCTTGTCAAGCCTGCTGATATCAGCAGTGCAGGCGAGGGATCAAGGGGTAACTCACGCTGGCCTCGGGGACCCACTGACAGCTGAGCTATTTCTTCACTGCACAAAGCGGAGAGATCACGAACTCCAACCAGCTCCCTGGAGGCACAGCCCCCTGGTAGGGTGACCAGACAGCAAATGTGAAAAATCAGGACAGTGGGTCAGGGTGGGGGGTAAGTGGAGAGAGCCACAGGCGGGTTTTCCCCTCCCCAAGCACACAAGCAACCTGCGGCTCGTCTCCCCAGGGGAGGCGCCTGGGGCGGGGACCCAGCAGCGGCCTCGGGAAACGCGGCCGGTTTGACAGCGACCCCGCAGCCAAACCCGCCCCGGCCCGTCGCTGGCCAGGGAGCGCCGCAGCCAGTCACGGACCCCACGCACCCCCCGGGAGGGGCCGCCCAGCCCCACTCGGAGGCCGGGCCTGCCCCGCAGGGCTGGGGATGGCTGTGTCCCGGGCTGGCGCCTGGCGCGGCCGCCCCGGCTTAGGGGCACAGGCCAGGCGGAGCTAGCAGCGCCCCCCGCTTACCGGACGGGGGTGTCCGTCAGTCAGGCCGCGGCGCCGGCCGCTCGAGCAGCCGCGGGGCCGGGTACTGGCGGAGACTCCGGGTTGGGTGCAACTGCTGCCGACGGGAAGAGACGGGAGACAAACAGCAGCGAAAAGCGCTCCGTGCCGGGCTGTGGGGCAGGCTGGGGCGGTGGGAAGCAGCTGCTGCACCGGGGACTGCGGGAGCTGGGAGACGGGGTGCGGGCTCCAGTGTGGGACACAGTTAGCGACTGGAACTGCTGATCCCCCTCCCCGCGCCGCCGCTTCCGCCTCCTGGGGTGAGGGAGAGACAACAGGGCAGCGCACGGTGCCTCTTCACTCAGCCCGGCCCGACTGGGGATGGGTGTTAGGGAAGGGATCTAGACCAGGGGTAGGCAAAGGTGGCACGCGAGCTGATTTTCAGTGGCACTCACACTGCCCAGGTCCTGGCCAACGGCCCCGGGGGCTCTGCATTTTAATTTAATTTTAAATGACGCTTCTTAAACATTTTAAAGACGTATTTTCTTGACATACAACGATAGTTTAGTTATACACCTCTACTCCGATATAACGCTGTCCGCGGGAGCCAAAAAATCTTACCGCATTATAGGTGAAACTGCATTATATCGAACTTGCTTTGATCTGCCAGAGCGCGCAGCCTCGCCCCCCTGGAGCACGGCTTTACTGCATTATATCCGAATTCATGTTATATCGGGTCGCGTTATATCGGGGTAGAGGTGTATATTATAGACTTATAGAATGAGACCTTCTAAAAATGTTAAAATGTATTACTGGCACGCGAAACCTTCAATTAGAGTGAATAAATGAAAACTTGGCACACCACTTCTGAAAAGTTGTCAACCCCTGGTCTAGACCCTTTCCCAGGGGTCAGCTGCAAGTTTAATGGCCGTTCGGATGAAGGAGCAGATGAAGACACTCTAGTGTTGGTATCCCGGAGCCCCTGTCAGGGACCAGACCACATTGGGCTAGGCGCTGTACAAACACAGAGTCCTTACACATCTTACAAACTATACCACAGGAGACAACAGATGGCTAGACGCAGACGAGTGTACAAGAAAACAACGAGACACTTATCAGTGACGGGCAGGAATCACAGCACAACAGCAGTCTGTCAGTCAAGTTTTTTGTAGGAATCACCCCATATGAGCATCCCCTATTAGAAACTGGCTCTGAGCTGTGTTGCCAGTCCCTCATGTTCAGGTATCATGAGGCAAACTCCAAAAAAATCATGATTGGCTTAAAACATATTAGATTTGTAATAGTAATAACTTTTAGGTTCATTTTATTTACCTTCAGGTTTTTGAGCCATCAGGGTGCCCCAGTCACATTTCCAAGCTTTTCTCTAAAACCACAAGAGCTAGATACTTTTTTAATGAAAGCGGAATTTCATGTAATCAAAAGGATTACAGGAGCTGGGGTTTTAAGTACAACACCAAATATCTCAATAATTCACAATAAACTTACAGCAAAAATACTGCTGTTTCAATGGGACATTTAAACTTTCCCATCAGGCTTTTTAAACAAATCTTCCTCATTGAGCTTGTCCAAGTCTCACATCCATTTAGAATATAACATAAGAATGGCTCTACTAGTCAGATCAATGGTTCAGCTAGCCCAGTATCCTGTCTTCTCACAGTGTCCAATGCCAGATGCTTCAGAAGGAATGAACAGAACAGGACAATTAGCAAGTGATCCATCCCCTGTCATCGAATCCTGCTTTCTGACAGTCAGAGTTTAGGGACACCCAGACAATGGGGTTACATCCCTGACCATCTTGGCTAGTAGCCATTGATGGCCCTATCCTCATGAACTTATCTAATTCTTTTGAACCCAGTTATACTTTTGGCCTTCACAAGCTGCCTTGGCAATAAGTTCCACAGGTTGACTGTGCGTTATGTAAAGAAGTACTTCCTTATGTTCATTTTAAACCTGCTGCCTAATAATTTCATTGGGTGATCCTTGGTTTCCATGTTAAGGGATAAATAACATTTCATTATTCACTTTTTCCACATCATTCATGATTTTATAGACATCTATGCCATCCTTAGTTGAGTCGTCTCTTTTCTAAACTAAACAGTCCCAGTCTTTTTAATTTCTCCTTGTATGGAAACTGTTCCATATCCCTAATCATTTCTGTCTGCCCTTTTACACTTGACTTGCCAGAGTTTATGCTCCTTTCTATTTTCCTCAGTAGGATTTGACTTCCAATCATGGGCGGTGGGTATAATAGGCCAGGGGAGACTCTGCCTCCCCAGCACTGCCGCGTCCACTGGACTCCTGGTTGTGGGGTTTGGCAGGGGAAGATTTTGTTTTATTATGCCCCATGCAGGTTTTGGCTGAGGAGGCGGTATGTGCTATTCAGTTTCCTGGTCTCATAAGTCATCTCCCTGGACTCCAGAGAGATTATGGATGAACCCAGGAAGCTGCGTAGCAAATACTGCCTCCTCAGCTGCCCTGGAACCTGCCTGGGGCATAGCAAAAGTTTCTTCCGAGGAGAGTCCGAGATGCTTTTCCCCGTGGCAGCTTAGGGTCTGGGAAGGCGCAGTGCAGCTGGCTCAGGACACCTCCGGACAAGGGAGGGGGCGGGGCAGTAGGGGCAGAGCTGTGGGCTAGTCTCCCCAAAGGGGAGGCTCCACACACTGCCCCTACTTCCAGTTTTTAAAATATGTCATTTTGTTTCTTACCGCCTCTTTTACTCTGTTGTTTAACCATGGAGGCATTTTTTGGTCCTCTCACTGTTTTTTTAATTTGGGGCATACATATAGTTTGAACCTCTATTATGGTGTTTTAAAAAAGTTTCCATGCAGTTTACAGGCATTTCATTCTTGTGACTCTTCCTTTTTAATTTCTGTTTAACTAGCATCCTCATTTCTGTGTAGTTCCCCCTTTTGAAATTAAATGCTACTGTGGTAGGTTTCTTTGGCATTTTCTCCCCTACAAGGATGTTACATTTAATTTCATTATGATTTCTATTACCAAGCACTTCTGCTACATTCGCCTCTTGGACCAGATCCTGTGGACCACTTAGGACTAAATCAAGAATTGCCTCTCCCCTTGTGGGTTCCTGGACTAGCTGCTCCAAAAATCAGTCAATAACGGTGTCTAGAAATTTTATCTCTGCCTTTCATCCTCAGGTGTCATGTTCCCATTCAGTATGAGATAGTTGAGATCCCCCATTATTATTGAATTTTCTATTTTTGTAGCCTCTCTAAGCTCCCTGGGCATTTCACAGTCACTGTCACCATCCTGGCAAAGTGATCAGTAGTATATTCCTGCTGCCTGTATTTCTTTCCTCAGTCTACATAAACTCAATGTATACCAAATTTGCCTTTATCTTGCACCTAAACTTACTGTTATCATCTGTTGTTCAAAAAATATTTACACCTTTAATACTAAATCATGAACCTGAGTTTATAATAGTCCTTACTCCATCCCTGTCTCAATGATTTTAATCTCCCTGAGTTTGCATTCATACTGGACTATACATTCAGTGTCTGTACAGATATTTTGCATGCTACTTCTATTTTTTCATCTTTAAAAACTTGTTACTGATCAAACATGGCATCTTTTTATAGTGCTATAAGGTAAAGCCACCTCCCACACAAGTGTTTATGTAAAAAAATCCTCTTTTAAAGATGAAGTCATCTGTTTCCCATTTTAGGACAGAGTGGTCTGTTGGTAAATATTTTAATATACAGTGATCTATCATTTTTCCCTGATGCAAGGAACAGTAGTCAGAGTAGGACCCGAGGCTGGAAAGTTCCGATTTTTAAAGAATACCCAGTTTTCAACTCCTTCTGCCAGTCTTGCTTCTTGCACTCCAGATAGGCTTCATCCCCAGGAAGAACAGGTGGTTTCCATCACTGCATTGCCCTCCTTTCGAGATTGTGGCTGTATGACTCCCTGGAGCTTAGGAACCTCACTGATGGATTGTCATGCAGATCCAGTCATCCAGAATATTCATTAGCTGCCCTTGCTACATCCTTCATCCTTGGAAAATTCTACTAATGTTTTGGGGTTGTACTAATGCTCATAGACCCCTCCAGTGAAGGAGAGGGTGCATCTACTTTCTGATGCTGCAAACTCCCATCATAGATATTCTATGACTGGTTAATGAGTTATAAAAAGGTGCCAATGTATTCTATAGTTGTAAAATTGCCATGGAATCCTCTCATCACTGTAGAAGACTGATTTTGAAGCTAAGCTTCTAGTCTTTTATAACATTCCTAGCCCTTCTGACTGTGGAGAAAATCTTGAAAACATGAACATGAAAAATTGATGCATTGTTGTTTTCCTGTAATCTCACAAACACTGAAACTATAGTTCAGTGGTGTGCGCTATCCCCATTCATCACAATAGGTCACAAACTCTGTAAGCTAAAAACACTTTAAATCTCAACACTTAACTATTTCACTACTCATCGTTTTAGCAGAAATATCTAGCTTGTGCTTTTTCCAATGGCAAACTGCCTCCCACCTCTACCCTTGTGGTGAATTTGAGATTTAAGGCCATGTCTGCACTACCACTTTTGTCAGTATAACTTATGTCGCTCAGGGGTATGAAAAAACACACCCCTGAGCAACATAAGTTACACCAACAGAAGTACAGGTATGGACAGTACTATGTTGGTGGGACAGCTTCTCCCACCTGCCGCTCATAGAAGTAGTTTTATTATATTGACAGGAGAGCTCTCTCCCATTGGAATAGAGCGGCTACAAGAGCGATCTTATAGTGGCATAGCTGCATCACTACAGTTGTTTCGCTGAAAGCTCGCTAGTGTAGACATGGCCTAAATAAGTAAAACAGGAGATAGTGTACTAATTGTATTGTTGTGGGTTCAGTGAAGCATCCTTGAGGCTGGTGGGCATAGCAGCTGCCCTTCATTTAAGATAACTGTGAGAGAGAGTTACACAGCCACCTAAAACAATGGCATATATGAGACAACCCACAAATTTGAACCATGTAGGCAGAGGGCATTGGCTGGGCATTGTTTGGGTAAGCGTGTGTGTTGGGGCTGTAAGCAAAGAAATGATCTCCCTTTATTTTGGTTCCAGCTGTGCTCAGGAAAACAGGACTTTGTACATTCTTTGTAAACAAACAAGATTGCATCAAAGGTACCAGATTCCACCCTCTCTCCTTCAAACTGGAAAAAAACTACAAGAATCTGAATTTGGCAAGTCACGAAGGTCAAAAAAGACTATTATTCATTTTCACAATCCCACACTGCCACAGAATCCTATGCACAACTGCAGTAGTCACGCCGGAACTTGGCAAACTCAAGCCGGTGATTAAGACATTTTTTTAGCTTGCTTTTCTGGTCATAGCAGTAGTGCAGAGGAGAATTGTCCAGACTGCCTAAGCCAAGCTTTTATCAGCCAGAAGCCAAAGATAGGAGAGAGGCATCAGAAGAAAGAACCTTATGAGAGAGAAAATAATATGATTATTGTATAGTATTTGTACTATTGTAGCATCTAGGAGCACTAATTATATACAAGGACTCCATTATGTTAGGTGCTGTATAAACAAAACAAAAAGATAGTCCCTGCCCCCAAAGAGCTTACAATCTAAGTATAAGCCAAGAGACAACCAACGGACAGACAGACAGACAGATGGGGGAGTACAAGGAAACAGTATTTGTCAGCATGATAGGCATTCATCTCAGCACACCAGCAGCCTAACCATTTCTGAGTTTTTTTTATAGGCATCACAGCAAAGGAGAGTTTTAACAAGGGATTTGGAAGAGGAAAATGAGGGACAGCCTGGGAGAAAGCACGAAGGTGCTTGTTTGAAAAATTGACAAGTGAGGGATGGAGGCTGATATAATGGGTCTATTGGAGGCAGGAGCTGCTATCCTGATAGTGAGTGAGCAATGATAGGCATGATGGGGATAGGTTGTGATGAGCCTTAAAAATGAATATAAGTAGCTTATGTTTGATGCGGGGAGGGAGGGGGAGCCAGACGAGGGGTGACAGGGTCAAAGTGACTGGCTGGGAAAATGATCTTTGCAGCAGCATTCTAAATGAGGGGCAAGACTGATTTGTCAAGGCCAGAGAAAAGATGTTCTAGTCATTCAGATGTAAGATGATGAAAGCCTGGGCAAGAGTTTTAGCTATGCAGATGGATAGGAAAGGCCATATTTAGAGGTGTTATACAAAAAAAATTGGCAAAATTTAGCCTGGATTTGAAGTCCTAGAGAAAGGTCTGAGTTGAAGGTGACATCCATATTACTGGGGTAAGTAACAGGCAGGAGGGTAGTGTTATCCTCTGTGAGTGAGGAAAGGGATAGCAGGGAGGGCTTGGGCAAAGGAAAGTTTAAGAGCTTTGTTTTAGCCACGTTGAGCTTGAAGCGATGGCTGGACATCCATAAGGAGCAACCTCAGATTCACATCCCAGGTGTCGTTCAAGTTTCATTTGACTCAATGAAGAAGGTGCTATCAGCTGGCTCCCTTCTTACCTAGACAGGTCCGGACATTTCTCAGGATCAGGAACATGGTGAGATGGCAAAGCCTAGGGCAGGGATCGGCAACTTTTGGCACGCGGCTCACCGGGGTAAGCACCCTGGCGGGCCGGGCTGGTTTGTTTACCTGCCGCGTCCCCAGGTTTGGCCGATTGTGGCTCCCACTGGCCGCGGTTTGCCGCTCCAGGTCAATGGGGGTGGTGGGAAGCAGCAGCCAGCACATCCCCCGGCACGCAGGAGGCTTACCCTGGCGAGCTGCATGCCAAAGGTTGCCGATCCCTGGCCTAGGGTCTCACCAAGTGAGGACCATGCTGGTCCTCTCCTCATTCCCAACCAAGTTGCCAAGTACAATCTGGGGGGAAAAAAACTGTTCAAAAAGTGGGGACAACTTTGTCTCATTGAAATTAGCCAACCAAAACAAACATCCATATATGAGAACTTCCTTACATCTCAATAACATTTTGGCCTGTTATAACACTTCTGTGACTTCACCAGGAGCTTTTGAAACTCCTAATCTCAAGTCTTTCACTTGAAACCCATCCAGAGTACATTCTATTCTATATAGGTTCTTATACCACCATGCTCATCACTGTAGTAGCTGAGTGACTTCCAGTAGCGCATTAAGCAACATGATAAAACATATGTCATGTATTCGTTTACTATACTCTCTGCAGGGGGAGAAGTGTGTGCAGTAGAATGTCTTGTTTTGGTACGGTTTGGTAGGTGATTTTTTGTGTGTTTGTTGTGGTGGTGTTTCAAAATTCACATTGCTGTGTATCTATGAAAAGGTGGCAAGGTCAAAGACACGAACCTTGCACTTGGAGGGCAATGTGGTATTAGGTTTGTGAGGATCTTTAGTTCCTGGGGGAATTCATTCCACAGTTTTGGCCTGGCACCCAAGAAAGTTCTGTCTCCTACACAGACAAGCTTCACCCTTACTGTAGAGAGTTGCATTGTGCCACGATTTTCATCCAGGAGACTTAGGCAGTCTTTTAGATATTCTAGGCTCAGCTCATGGATCATACTGAAGATAAAGATCAAGACCTTAAACTTGATTCAAAATTCTATGGGAAGCTATTGTAGAGAACACAGGACAGGTCTTCTGTGCTTGCCATAGCCAGTGTTGCAGAGAAGACGTGCTGCAGTGTTCTGTACTAGTTGGAGTTTGCTAAATTCTAAAGGCTTCAGGCCCAGCCATATAGTCTTGCCGAAGTGACAGACATGAATAACTGAGGCCAGGTCATCTTCCAACAGGAAGGAATTGAGTCTTCTAGCCAGCTTGAGTTGGTAGAAAGCATTATTCATGGATGCTGCTACGTGAGAGTTTAGTGTAAGTGAGGAATCAAAGGAATCCTAAACTGACAAATCATAGGTGTGTGCCGTCAACCAAAAGGAGATTGTACTGTGGGTCAAACTCTTCAGAGTGCTCTTTTCTGCCCACCAGTATCACCTCTCTCTTACTCAGGTTTCAGCTTCATCTTGAGCTGATCACATCCGAGCACTGGGATATCTTGTTGGTAGTGGTGTAGTGAAGGATAGGTAGAGCTCTGTCATCTGCATATTGCCGACATTTGAGTCCATGTCATCTGACCAATTCACCTAGTGATTGGATGTAGATGCTGAATAGGACTGGAGAGAGAGAGAGAGAGAGAGAAATGATCCTTGTGGGACTCCACAAGTGCGCGGTCTAGTGGTGGAGATGCAGTTTCCCATCACTACTCATTGGGTGCATCCCTTCTGGAAGAACTAAAACCATTTTAGCATATTACCCTGGACTTCTGCCCCCCTCTCAGGTAAGACAGAAGTGTCTCATGGTCAACCATGTTGAATACTGCAGAGAGGTCCAGAAAGATGAGAATGGATGTCTGTTCTCTATTAAAGTTCAATAGGAGATCATCCATCAGTGCCACTAAAACAATTTAAGTTCCATGTCCTAGCCTGAATCCAAATTATTCTGGGTCTAGAATGTTAGCTTCAATTAGATGAGTTTGTAACTTTTCTATAAGCTTGCTCAGGAATTGAAGATTTGACACAGGGAAAATTGATGTACCCAGGGTGGGTTTCTTCAGTATTGGTCAGACTATTGCATGTTTGCAGGAAAAGGGGAAAAGTTCTTTCTTTGAATGATGCATTTCCTATTTCAGTCAGGAATTGCATTAGTTTTTCATGATTTTCCTTCACAAAAAATGAAGGGCATGGGTCAGATTCACAAGTCTTGGTCAAGACTCTTTTAGGGTGTCCAGAACTTCTTGAAGACTGAATGTACTCAACTCTGGGAATGCAGTTGGTTGATGGATATAGGTGGAACAGATCCATGCCATCTGAGAAACCTTCATAAATCTAATGTGCATGATCTTTTCAGTGAAGTAGGATGATAGTTCTTCACAGTGTTTGGTGGCCAATTCGGATGCAGGTTATAGGCACTCAGGATTGATTAAATTGTCAGTCATCCTGGATGGCTCCTTGGGAGGGATTTGGCAGCATCAATGGAGGTTGATAGGAAAGTTTTCTTGACCTATAATACAGTCTCAGCATATGATTTGAGGAATTTCTCCCATTGGTGCTCAAGTTTCCACCCCTCTGCTTTTCATCCAGCACAGGTGTCAGAAAAACAAGGCGATCTGTATGGGTAGTGGGGAGGGAGGAACTGTTTGGGGGCCAATATGTCTATAGTCAAGGGTAGTGTACAATAATGATGATTCACTAGGTCCTCGACTCCTCATCCTGTGGATTCAGTGCTGTTGTTCTTTAGCAGGCTTTGGAAATTGTCGAAGACTATGAGCCTTCGTGGTTGAATAAGGAGAATTGATCTTATGCCTGGAGGTGAAAGGTCTCTGAGCACTGCCTTAATGAGGAGATGATCTGTCCAAGAGAGTGGCTGGATTTGGATGTCCTTAATCTTGACATTTACGATGAAGATCAAGTCCAGGGTATGACCAGCTGCATGGGTTGGACCAGACATACCCCATGAAAGTTCTAGCAAGGCAAGGGAGGAGATGAATTTTGGGACATTTGCATCTGTGTCCTTGTCAATATGCCTATTGAAATCTTGCAGGACAAAGAGTCTGGTGCATTTTACCACCATTGCTGATGAAGTATCAGTAAGCTCTTTTATGAAAAGAGTCCAGCAGGAGGAAATATCAGTGGCATCAGACATCCACTTCCTTCAAATAAGTCCTCTGTCTTGACATGATGTCCTTGTCACCTTTTCCTGCTTTGGAAGAGAGGTGGAAAGAAGAAAGGAAGGGAGATAGCACTTACCATTTCATCATGATTGAGTTAGAGTTATAAAGTGACCACCTGGTCAGCAGGTGGTGGTGAACACTGGAGGAGCAGGGCTGGGGCTCAGGGCTCCTTCCTCATATGAGAGTAGAGTCCTTTGGCAGCCTCGTTCATGGTGATGGTTCTGTGCCGAAGGAAGAGGCTGCCTCACTTTTACCATTTAGACAATTTCATTTTTGTTTCCAAATAATTTCTTTAACTATAACCTGTGCTCATTTTTATAAACAATTTTGTATAATGTGTTGACAGGTAAAGATAGCCTTTGATCACATTCACTCACATTGGACAGTTAATACTCCCCGCTGGGAACAAGCCGCAGTTTACACAACAGTACACAGTGTCAGTTTTCTGAGTTCTTACTTTCCTGAAATTTCTGCTGCTGGAATGTGTGAAGACCATTGTTTAAATCACAGATAAAAACTGACAGTGCTGTCTTTTACTTGTGATTCTGACAAGATTTCTGGTAACAACATAACTATGTAGACTGTAAGCTTCTTGGGGCAGAGATCATGGGTTGTATATATTTGTTCGGTTCCTAGCACATGGGGCCCCAATCCTCATTAGAGCCTTTGGACACTACGGTGCTTTAAATATTGAGCACCACTACCACAGAGATCTACCAGAATAGCCCTGCTTTCAGCTATTACAGCTTAGAGGAAAGACATTACTGTATTATTGAGTTGCTGAACTCCAACGTCACAGAAATTAAACAGCATGGTAACTTCTTTGAAAATGAACTTGCACTGAAATGAACCATTTTTTCCATCTCATTGCATATCAGTCAACGAGCTATTACTCCCTCTTCTCAAAAGCTGTCTCTTTTATTTCTGAAAAGAGGGATCATCGGGGTCCTTTGTGAGTCTAGAGTGATGATTACTGTTGGGATGCTGTGCTAATTGCTTCTACGTTGCTCTGTAGAGCACATTGGTTGCTCACAAAAATTACTGAAAGATGTTTTGTCTCTGACATGATTGAATAGTCATCGTCCATAGAAGCTGGAGAGGATTATTTTGGAATAATTTTAAATAATGTACAATCTATTAAAAAGTAAAACAGAAAGAAGCGGTATACAAAAGAAATATATGAGAGCTGAATTGTTGTGGGTTAACAGACACTTAAGTAGAGGGTCTCACTAGTTTCTATAAAGAGGAGAGAGAAACAAGAAATCAAAGAGAAAAACAAGGAGGAGTTAATTAAGGAGCAGGCTACAACTGTTTTGTAATTAGTTTAGGGCCTACTCCAGTGAGATACTGGATGAATGGGAGTGGAGGGCATCTTAAAATTTTATTATTCTGCGAATTGTTTTGTAGTTGTCTGTGTGTTTCCTTCGTTTTCTTCTCTCCCTCCCCATTCCTTGCAAAAATTAATATGTTAGTGGTTGTAGGCATTGTGGAAGGAATAAGGAAAGGGTGGGGTCCTACATGGAATACTGGGATTTGATGATCCTGGGGGAAGAGCCATGCAGATGGCAATGGGAGAAAGAAATGGAGGGGGCAGTGTGACTTGCATCACAGAGGGAGTGGAAGGAGTGAGGAAGGACATAATAAGAAATAAGATCTGAGATACAGGCTTGAGGTGAAGTTGTGCAGGGCGGGTGGCAGGGTGGGAAGAATTTGCTGCTGGTAGATGCTATAGGAGTGAACTGTGGGTGGCCCAGGATGCTTGGTTCTCTTGGGGAACCAGTAATCTTTAACATTAGTAAGGGAGAGCTTACAGTTAGCTCTTTGTTAAAAGGTGGTCAACAGCATCACTGTTTGATTTACAGAAAAGGAAAACAATTTCCCAAAATACTAGTTTAGTTATGCTATATCACTGTTCAAAGCAGAAAAAAAGATTTGTTCAAAATCTTGGCCAATACATTGGAGAGGGTGTTAATTGTAATGAATGATTCAGACCAGGTGGTGAACTTTATTCAGCAAGTCTGATCACTAGGTCACTAGAAATCTGATCTTGTGGGCAGCCAGCTAGATGTTCTAAGGCACACAGTTTCCTAAGCCTTGTCTACACACACAACATGAACTTGTTTAATTAAACCCCTGTGTGGACACTCTTATTTTGGGGTCAGAGTAGCTTATTTTGGTTTAGCTAGAGCTGTTCAGAAAGGTGGATTTTCTGTTCCACAAAATATTCAAGATTTTGAACAGATTTTCATTCTGAATTGGAGAGAACTGAAATGGACATTTTTGGTTTGCTGGCTGTGTGCCTGGTGGGTGCATGTGCATGCACTATTTGCTTCCCCAGCTGGAGAGCTGGCCACTCAGGGAGCCTGGGAGCCTGGCAGTCTGCCAAGAGGACAGTTTGGGGAGCCCAGGGATCCTACCAGCTGAGATCCAAAGATCCCACTAGCCATGGAGCTGGACACTCTGGGAGCTGGGGAACCTGGAAGTCTGGGCTTCCCAGCAGCCTTCCAGACAAGCTGCAGAGAAGCTGGAGGTGGTGTATGAACTGGCAGGAAACCAGGCAGAGGCAGCTAGCTAGCCAGCCAACCAGTTTGGTTTCCGTCAAAAGTTTCAACAGAATTGACACCTCCCAGGGAATGTTTTGATTCTGAACAATCAGCATTTTCTGCTGGAAAACTGTATCATCAAAAAATTTTCAACTAGCTCTAGGTGTAGTCTAAGTTTAGTCCTAATCAATTTAACCTAAACCAAAATACGCCTCTCTCCAACTGAAATACTAGTGTGTTCACACAGGGGTTTGCACTTGTTTAACTAAACTAGTTTAAATTTCCATGGCTCGGATCAAGTTGGGTGACTGTCTCACGTAGGCTCCTTTGAAAATTCCAGCCTAAATCTTTCTGATTTCTCTTTTCCACATAGAACTAGGTATCGTAAACTCATAGAAGATTAGGGTTGGAAGAGACTTCAGGAGGTCATCTAGTCCAACTCCCTGCTTAAAGCAGGACCAACCCCAACTAAATCTAATAATAATAGGCAATGATGCTTGCTTATCCTCTTATTATTAGGTAGGAACTTCTAGGGCCCCCTCACAATATCTAAGCACTTTAACTATTACTGTTGAGTGGTTACTTATTGCAGTTAGGCTTGAGAGATATAAATTATGCTCTGTTTTGATAAATATTATATTTTACTGTGTGGCAATGGTAATTTGTGTGCATTTCACTACCTTTTGAAATGCATACACCTAATTTTCACTTTTGACTCATCAGTTTAGGAACATTTCTCGTTACAAATTGAATTGTAGCAAAATGTAATTTCTTCCCCTTCCCTGGGAGAAAAATCTTTAGAGATATTTGGAGTTAGATCCAAATCTAATTTGGTAGGGTCATTATATTAGTATGCAATTCTGGAGTCTTTCCTGTACAGAAAAGGGATGGTCTCCAGCTTATTTAACAAAACAACATTTGCCTTCATTTCATTTCCATGCACAATCAGGTCAACCTGAAAATTAGCATGCTTGGCCAGGATAAACTTTGGGTAACATTTTCAAAACTGTTAAGTGACTTAGGAACCTAAGTGACTTGTGTGCTTTTGAACATTTTACTCTATGTGGGGAAAATGAAATTAATAATAAATATCAAGGGATTCCCTAAATACAGCAAATCTAGTGCTTTTTTGTGCATGGCTAGTGAAAAAAATTGTAAAAAGTGCTTATATCACTGAAATGACCTTGGAAAGAGCCAGTGCTCACTATCTAAACCAAGACAGATTTAGTTAAAATATAATTTCAGTTAAAAAAAAAGTTTCCTAAAAAAAAAATTACAATTTGTGGGGAGGAAGAGGGGGTCAATTATTATATGCAGGCCTTTCTCCCAGATTGTGTGTGTGTGAAAAAAGTTCTGTTCAAAGTTGAGCTGCTGAGTAGCAAAATATAAAGGGGAAGATTTAAGCATCTGTCTGTAAAAGAGGGATGTCCCTCTGGGTATTTCTAACAGTGGAGCTGGGAATGTGATTCCAAACTCAAGGAGAAATACAGTACTCATGCTAGCTCTCATCAAACTAGTGTGCAAAAAATAGTAGTGTAGCCATGGAAGCATGATCAACCAGGGATGCCCCCCGGATTTTCCCAATGATACCCACCATCAATTCCAATAGAGCCATTCCTGCTTGCAGTCACTGGCCCCTGCGCCTCACTCACCAAGTCCATGCCATGCTCAGCCCCACCTTCCAGTCCAGCCCACCCAGATGTAGTGTCATTCCCCATCCCTGAGAGGGGACCCGGGCTACTGGAAGTGGAGCAAGGCCAGGCAGGTTCCTGGGCAGGAACCCTGGTGCAGGAGTCAACCCTATGGCAGCAACAAAAAGCAGCAGCACTGCCCCCCCACCCACACTGTCTAGTATGCTCACTCAGGTTTGCCTCCACAGTGCCTCTGTCCTGATGGCAGTGGGGCCAAAATTAAGTGAGTGGTGCTGCAATCCTCCTGTGCACGTAGGGGTTACAATGCCACTCACTCAGTTTTGTTCCAGCAGGCCAAATCTCATCACAACTCTGAAGGGACCATGGGGCCAAACCAGTAGGTAGCTGTGCTACCACTGCCAATAATACACACCATTCTTGCATTTGTTCTTAACTCCAGCAGATGGCTGGGTGAGAGAGAGTATGTTTCTCGAACCCACAGGATTTATGTGAGAAAGGCATCTATAACACGGCTGCTACTCTGAAAATCTATAGAATAGTTCTTAAAATACCTAAAGCAGTTCTTGTTACCTCTGTTCCCCTAAAAACCAACCCAGGGTCACACTTGTATTAGTTTTATTACAATGCCGTTGTTAGGTCAGATACAAAAGAGATGGAGCTTATTCATACACGCACACATTCACTGCATTCATACCTTCATGCACCCACACACTTACACAGGCGGAGAGTTACCAGAGAGAGACAGCATGGAGGCCGAGAAGCCGAAGCGTGGTAGATCTGGTGTGTCCACTTGCGGTCATGAATCCAGGCTGCTGAGCAGGTCAAGGAGCAGCCGCTTGTGTGTGTGGCTGCTTCCTTTTATTTTGGAACTGGGCGCTCCTGTCATGTACAGTGAGTTTTTCTTCTGTGTCCGTCACCGAGAAGCATTCCTAGTCCCTGTTCCTTTCATGCATCTTTTCTTTACAGCACTCCGTGATTGCCTTCTCAGGGCAGATTACATCAGGCACACCTGGCTCCTGGCTCTCTTCTCCTTGCAGTTCCTCTCCACCCAATCCCACATACACTCCCTTATCTTCCCCACACACTCCTTTGTTCACACGCTCTCTGAGTGATGGGATATTACAAAGCTTGGAAGTTCATACAAGTGGTAACTTGAAAAGGTTACAGAACTTGCAAAGGTTACAAAACTTCAAAGGCTATGCTAACAATCACTGAAGTTACAAAGTCTGCAAAAAGATTGCAGAACTTAGTGATACAAGTTACAAATCTTACAATCGCATTTGAGCGGAAGCTTTACATAACAGTTCTACATGCATCCAAAGAAGTGGGTGGTATTCACCCACGAAAGCTCATGCTCCGGTACGTCTGTTAGTCTATAAGGTGCCACAGGACTCTTTGCTGCTTTTACAGAATCCAGACTCACACGGCTACCCCTCTGATACATAACAGTTATAAGTTAAACAAACTTTGCTCTCTAAAAGATCACATATATATATTTTATGGGTGTGTTTAATGCTGAGAAATCATGTTATTTTCACCTACATTTTTCATTTGCATGTTAATGTAACAAGTTGTGTCACCTTGAATTGTATTGGACTGTTTCACTGAACTCTATGTTGAGGGAGGAGAGATTGGCTATTCTCTAACCACCAAGTATTTGGACAGGCTGCCTGAATTGGCATCAGAGCTGTAATCTCAAAATTATCTTAACTTGTGAGTGATTTGATCCTAACTGCATCAGCTATTTGGCTGGATCCTAAATATATCAACTTGCTTTGAAATTGTTAATACCCTATTACTTTTGGGACTCTTAACTAAACAAGATTGTTGTCTTTGCACATTATTACATAGAGTTTATAAGAAAGTGTTGGTTGGTTTATTTAGATGATTTAATCAACCTGCTAATTAATTAGATGATTTGATGTTAACCCATTTTATTTTAATATGATTTATTTATATGTATTTTATGCTTTTGCTTAGTTATTTAGTTTAGTTTATGAAATACATAAGATTGGAGATCTATGTGGTTTGGATATTTCCTCCCCAGACATAAGAGTCCCAAACTTGAGGAGATCATGGAGTAAAAGAGAGGCAACTCTGTGACCCACCTACCAGCAGTTCACAGAACTGCCCCTATAGTTCTCCTATAAACTGTGCCTGAACTGAACCCCGTTGATTTTTTAGGTAAAGTTAACATATATTGATCATTGCTTTCAATAAGCAACATGGATTCCAGAACCTCTGAGCTCCTGTTGTGGTGGATATGAGCCAGTCAATCTAAAGGCTGACCAGTAAATAGACAGATATACTGTAAAAACTGTTTTATCCAGCACTTCATCAACTGGAAAGCTCTATAAACTGGCATTTCTGATCATCATTGAAAGTCCGGTTTATAGTCTAGTTGGCATGGGGCTGGCAGGGGGTTGGTTTGTGTGAGAGGGCTTGGGGTGCCAGATCCATGGGTGCTCACCTCGGGCAGCTCCTCACAAGCGGCAACCTGTCCCGGCTGCTCCTAGGCAGAGGCACAGCAGGTGGCTCTGAGCACTGCCTACACCCGCAGGCGCTGCCCCCGTAGCTCCCATTGGCCATGGTTCTTGGCCAATGGGAGCTGTGGAGCCAGCGCTCTGGGCGGAGCCAACATGCAGAGCTGCCTGCCACACCTCCACTTAGGAGCAGCCACCCAAGGTGGGCGCCCCCAGATCCGGCACCCCGAGCCTCCTCCTGTGAACCAACCCCGAGCCCCATCCTGCATCCAAACTCCCTCCCTCTGAATTAACTGACATTTTTCACTTACCGGCACTCCCATTCCCCCAACATGCGGATAAAACAGATTTTACTGTACAAAGTTATCAGACTTTGATTTTTGCCTCTACAGAGAGAGACAGTAGACAAAATTGGTTATAGCTAGTAATTATTTTTTCTGTGTGTTAATAAGTATTTCTTAATCCCTATGGAATGTAAAACTTGTTAGAATTAAGATTTCTGCCTGGCTGCACTACTTTAAAGCTCAAGGAAAGGCAGATCTCTCTGCCTACTCTGACATACTAGTATTGGTCCTTTAATATTGAAAATACATAAATTTACTTTAGTCATAGTTGTAGTTCCACACTGAGTACATCTACATTCCAAACTTCTGTATCCAATTTACACACAGAATCTTAGAAATGTAAGACTAAGAGGGAGCATGATAAATCATCTAGTCCAGTCCCCTGCATTGAGGTAAAACTATGCATTAGCCAGACCATCTCTGACAGGTGTTTGTCTAATGAGTTGTTAAAAACCTCCAGTGATGGAGATTCCACCCACAACCTCCCTAGATAATTTGTTCCAGTGCTTAACTATCCTTACATTTAGGAAGTTTTTCCTAATATCTAACCTAAATCTCCCTTGCTGCAATTTAAGCCTATTGCTTCTTGTCCTATCCTCAGTGGTTAAGGAGAACAATTTATCATCTTCCTCTTTATAACAATTTTTTACATACTTGAAGACTCTTATGTTCCCCCTCAGTCTTCTCTTCTCCAGACTATACAAACCCTACTTTTTCCAATCTTTTCTCATAGGTGATGTTATCCAGATCTTTAGTCATTTTTATTGCTCTTCTCTGCACTTCCTTCAATTTGTCTGCATCTTTCTTGAAGTGTGATGCCCAGAGCGGGACACAATATTCCAGTTCAGGCCTTATCAGTGCTGAGTAGAATGAAAGAATTACTTCTTGTGTTTTGTTTACAATTCTCCTGTTAATACATTCCAGAATGATGTTTGCTTTTTTTGCAACAGTATTACATTGTTGACACATACTTAGTTTGTGATCCACTACACCCCCCCAGATCTTTTTCTGCACTACTCCTTCATAGGCAATCATTGCCCATTTTGTATTTGTGCAATTGATTAGTCCTTCCTAAGTGTAGTACTTTTCATTTGTCCTTACTGAATTTCATCCTATTTACTTCAGACCATTTCTCCAGTTTGTCAACATCATTTTGAATTCTAATCCTGTCCTCCAAAACTCTTGCAACCCCTACTAACTTGATATCATCTGCAAATGTTATAAGTATACACTCTCTATGCCATTATCCAAATGATTTATGAAGATATTGAATAGAACTGGACCCAAGACAGATCCCTGCGGGACCCACTTGATATGCCCTTCCAGCTCTATTATGAACCATTGCTAATTACTGTCTGAGTATTGTCTTCCAGTCAGTTGTGCACCCAATTTATAGTAGGTTCGTCTAGCATATATTTCTCAGAATAGCCTCTCTCCCAGTCACTTTATCCACCTTCTGTAATAAAAAGTTATCCCCAATGCATTCTAAGAACTTCTTGGATAATCTGTGCCTGCTGTGTTATGTCTGGGCAGTTGAAGTCTGTCGTCAATACCAAGTCCTGTGTTTTGGATGATTTTGTTGATTGTTTAAAAAAAGCCTCATCCACCTCTTCTTCCTGGTTAGGAGGTCTTTAGTAAACACCTACCATGACATCATGCTTATTTTTTACCCCTTTTATCCTTACCTAGAGACTTTCAGCAGGTTTGCCTCCCACTTCTATCTCAATCTCAGTGCAAGTATATGCATCATTGATGTATACCACTCTGTCCTATAGCGTAAGAGCATGTAGGAGTAAGTAATCCAGGGCGTGATCATTCCACCTGGGTGTAGGCAGAGATTCATGTAAAGAGGGAAGATCCAGCATGTAAGGCATTCACAAGAAAGTCAGGAGAGACAGGTCCAATTCCCTTATCTGCCAAAGACTTCCTGTGTAATCTTGGGCAAGTCATTCTGTCTCTGTGTGCTTTAGTTTTCCATCTGTAGAACAGGAATAATAATACTTCCCTACCTCACAGGGGCATTGTGAGAATAAATACACTAAAGATTGTGAGGTGCTCAGATACTATGGTGATGCAGGCCATGTAAGACTAATCGAGACAGATATGTGGAGCAGAGGTAAAAGTGCGCTATACACCCTCCAGTAACAAGTAGGGATCTTCCCAAAAGATGGTAGACTTCAGGTGGAGAAGGTACAAGGCTGGTACTCTCCACCTGTGCATCACAATGTAGCTTGCTGGCACACACAGATTTATGCCAATATACAACATGTAGTTAACATAAAGCCACATCACTCATTTCCATATAATTCTTGAGCAGAATCAGTATTACGCTACAGACACCCCATAGTAACTTCTCTAGTCAGGTGACACATGGGACATTTTGGCGGATATATCCAGTTCCAGAACTCCCAGACCTTGGGGATAGTCACATTAGACAAATGAGAGTGTACTCTGCCTATATTTACCAAATGTTCTTTAAGGCATTTTAAAGGAATGTAATACTATTCATTACATGACATACAAAAACACTGTTTTTAGGTTGTAAAGTCAAGCACTTGAAAGTTAGGAAATGCCAGAATTAGGTTGCCTGTGTAACCTTAATTCTGCTGCCTTGTGGTCCACCTGTGCACTGAATGAAGCAGTGATCCACTGGACAAAAATAGGACAGGATCATGGAATCAAACACTGTATTATAATGCAGCTGCATGCAGGGACTGAAGTAAGGTTGCATGGTCAACTATGAATCTGGCATTTCCTAACTTTTGAGTGCTTGACATTGCAACACAAATAATATGTGTTTTTTTAATGCAGGATTTTTTGTATGTAATTTCCTAGGTTTGTTTCTTTCTTTCTTTTTTTTTTTAAAAAAAGGAAAGTTGTACAAGTTATATCATGTACGACTGTAACAACCCCCATCATGCGTCATCAGCACGGTTTGAACCCTGAACTTTCAGCACTTTGCTATTAATTTCTCATTTGAGCTACTAAATTCACTAGCATCTGGAAAAGGCTGTAATCCCATGGGAAATGGGCCACAACTACTATGTCTTGGGTCCAGACAGAGATTAGGGGGATCTTGACCCTCACAGTTTGGGGTGGACTGCTAGGACTATGTGCTGGGTCTGCAGGAATTATGTGGGAAACCTGGCTTGGCTCTCTCTTTCCCACACAGGAGCTAGAGGAGCTCCTGCCTCATGTGGTACCTTAGAGATAAGGCTGGAAAGGATAACAGCAGAAACAACCGAAAGAAAGAAGTTATATTATCAGATCGCAAGGGAGTAACTTTCTCAGAGACTATTCTAAAAGATGGTTGGATCTAATTGTCCAGGTTGTCTCCTATGAAACGTCTGTTTGTAAGAACCTAAACATGTTTGTTGCAATGGGAGGATTAAAGGGTAATTATATCATCTTTGGTAAAGGGGAGCCTCATTAATTCTATAGATTGAGTTTCTGAAGGTGAATGCCTGGCTGCGAAGATGGTGTCGCCAGGAGGGCTTTGGCTTCCTAGACCACGGGATGCTATTTGAGGAAGGACTGCTAGGCAGAGATGGCGTTCACCTTTCGAGGAAGGGAAAGACCCTATTTGGACACAGACTGGCTAACCTAGTGAGGAGGGCTTTAAACTAGGTTCAACGGGGACAGGTGAGCAAAGCCTGCAGGTAAGTGGGGAACATGGAGACCTGGGAGATGGGTCAGAAACGAGAGGGAGTGTGGGCTATATTGGCAGAGAGAAAGGAGGGTCAGGACAAAACTGGGAGGAAAGATCAAACCAGTATCTTAGATGCCTATATACAAATGTGAGAAGTATGGGTAATAAGCAGGAAGAACTGGAAGTGCTAATAAATAAACACAACTATGACATTGTTGGCATCACTGAAACTTAGTGGGATAATACACATGATTGGAATGTTGGTGTGGATGGATACAGCTTGCTCAGGAAGTATAGACAGGGGAAAAAGGGAGGAGGTGTTGCCTTATATATTAAAAATGTACACACTTGGACTGAGGTAGAGATGGACATAGGAGACAGAAGTGTTGAGAGTCTCTGGGTTAGGCTAAAAGGGGTAAAAAAACAAGGGTGATGTCATGCTAAGAGTCTACTACAGGCCACCTAACCACGTGGAAGAGGTGGATGAGGCTTTTTTTAAACAAATAACAAAATCATCCAAAGCCCAAGATTTGGTGGTAATGGGGAACTTCAACTATCCGGATATATGTTGGGAAAATAACACAGCAGGGCACAGACTATCCAACAAATTCTTGGACTGCATTGCAGACAACTTTTTATTTCAGAAGGTTGAAAAAGCTACTGGGGGGAAGCTGTTCTAGACTTGATTTTAACAAATAGGGAGGAACTCGTTGAGAATTTGAAAGTAGAAGGCAGCTTGGGTGAAAGTGCTCATGAAATCATAGAGTTTGCAATTCTAAGGAAGGGTAGAAGGGAGAACAGCAAAATAGAGACAATGGATTTCAGGAAGGCAGATTTTGGGAAGCTCAGAGAGCTGATGGGTAAGGTCCCATGGGAATCAAGACTGAGGGGGAAAAACAACTGAGGAGAGTTGGCAGTTTTTCAAAGGGACACTATTAAGGGCCCAAAAGCAAGCTATTCCGCTGGTTAGGAAAGATAGAAAATGTGGCAAAAGACCACCTTGGCTTAAGCACGAGATCTTGCATGATCTAAAAAATAAAAAGGAGTCATATAAAAAATAGAAACTAGGACAGATTACAAAGGATGAATATAGGCAAACAACACAGGAATGCAGGGGCAAGATTAGAAAGGCAAAGGCACAAAATGAGCTCAAACTAGCTACGGGAATAAAGGGAAACAAGAAGACTTCTTATCAATACATTAGAAGCAAGAGGAAGACCAAAGACAGGGTAGGCCCACTGCTTAGTGAAGAGGGAGAAACAGTAACGGGAAACTTGGAAATGGCAGAGATGCTTAATGACTTCTTTGTTTCGGTCTTCACCGAGAAGTCTGAAGGAATGCCTAACATAGTGAATGCTAATAGGAAGGGGGTAGGTTTAGCAGATAAAATAAAAAAAGAACAAGTTAAAACTCACTTAGAAAAGTTAGATGTCTGCAAGTCACCAGGGCCTGATGAAATGCATCCTAGAATACTCAAGGAGCTAATAGAGGAGGTATCTGAGCCTCTAGCTATTATCTTTGGGAAATCATGGGAGACGGGAGAGATTCCAGAAGACTGGAAAAGGGCAAATATAGTGCCCATCTATAAAAAAGGAAATAAAAACAATCCAGGAAACTACAGACCAGTTAGTTTAACTTCTGTGCCAGGGAGGATAATGGAGCAAGTAATTAAGGAAATCATCTGCAAACACTTGGAAGGTGGTAAGGTGATAGGGAACAGCCAGCATGGATTTGTAAAGAACAAATCATGTCAAACCAATCTGATAGCTTTCTTCGATAGGATAACGAGTCTTGTGGATAAGGGAGAAGCTGTGGATGTGGTATACCTAGACTTTAGTAAGGCATTTGATATGGTCTCGCATGATATTCTTATCGATAAACTAGGCAAATACAATTTAGGTGGGGCTACTATAAGGTGGGTGCATAACTGGCTGGATAACCGTACTCAGAGAGTTGTTATTAATGGTTCCCAATCCTGCTGGAAACGTATAATGAGTGGGGTTCCGCAGGGGTCTGTTCTGGGACCGGCTCTATTCAATATCTTCATTAACGACTTAGATATTGGCATAGAAAGTACGCTGATTAAGTTTGCAGATGATACCAAACTGGGAGGGATTGGAACTGCTTTGGAGGACAGGGTCATAATTCAAAATGATCTGGACAAATTGGAGAAATGGTCTGAGTTAAACAGGATGAAGTTTAACAAAGACAAATGCAAAGTGCTCCACTTAGGAAAAAAAATCAGTTTCACACATACAGAATGGGAAAAGACTGTCTAGGAAGGAGTACGGCAGAAAGGGATCTAGGGGTTATAGTGGACCACAAGCTAAATATGAGTCAACAGTGTGATGCTGTTGCAAAAAAGCAAACATGATTCTGGGATGTATTAATAGGTGTGTTGTGAGCAAGACACGAGAAGTCATTCTTCCACTCTACTCTGCTCTGGTTAGGCCTCAGCTGGAGTATTGTGTCCCGTTCTGGGCACCGCATTTCAAGAAAGATGTGGAGAAATTGGAAAGGGTCCAGAGAAGAGCAACAAGAATGATTAAAGGTCTAGAGAACATGACCTATGAAGGAAGGCTGAAAGAATTGGGTTTGTTTAGTTTGGAAAAGAGAAGACTGAGAGGGGACATGATAGCAGTTTTCAGGTATCTAAAAGGGTGTCATAAGGAGGAGGGAGAAAACTTGTTCACCTTAGCCTCTAAGGATAGAACAAGAAGCAATGGGCTTAAACTGCAGCAAGGGAGGTCTAGGTTGGACATTAGGAAAAAGTTCCTAACTGTCAGGGTGGTTAAACACTGGAATAAATTGCCTAGGGAGGTTGTGGAATCTCCATCTCTGGAGATATTTAAGAGTAGGTTAGATAAATGTCTATCAGGGATGGTCTAGACAGTATTTGGTCCTGCCATGCGGGCAGGGGACTGGACTGGATGACCTCTCGAGGTCCCTTCCAGTCCTAGAATCTATGAATCTATAAGAGACACAAGCATCTGTGGACTGCCAGTTTTTATTCAGCTGTAGACCTTGTTGGAAGATTCCTAATAAAATGAAATGTTGACAAAAATGGGAATGAAGATTTTTCACAAACCACCCGCTCCAAAGTTTTCCGACCAGTTCTGCTCAAAAATTCCTAGTTGTGGGAGCTTTAATTTACACAAGACTCCAGTAAATTCTGATGTTTTTACCACTATCTTTTTCTCCATTGTAGAAATAGCCTTGGAGAGCAGAACTTGACATAACTCCCCCTAGATCATATCAGTTTCAGTTGCTTCTAAGCTGAGATACATGTAAATTAAATGAATTATGCCTGTCAAACTGGAAATTGCTTTGAGTTTATAGAATCATTAAATCAATTTAGTTTTTAATCAGTGTTTATACATATGTCTAATGAATTTGATCCTGTATCTGACAAATGTGAAATAAATAGAAAAAGAAGTCGAGAGAATTAATAAGTCATTTGACTGACAAAGAAAACTATACAATCTATTTTCTGTTTTAAGACATATAGCTTTAAGCACAATTTCTCCTTTTATATGTTGTGTTTAGAAAACAAAGGACAAATCACCTTGGCCGGGTAGGATGTTTATAAGAAATGCAGCTATGCACATCTTGAAAAACTGCATTGTTTTCAAACAATTTAGAAGTCAGATAATGATGTTTGAAGATAGACCTATGTACCTATCTCATAATGCAAATTTAAATGAACACACTACCGGTCAAGTATTTTCTATGAATAATAATTATTTTGCAGAGATTTCTAGTGAGGACTCTCAGGTGCACATTATGTTTGTTTCACATTCTTTCAATAGACTCCATTAGCATATTTCTGAATTCCCTCTCTACAGTGTACAGTATATTTAAATGCATTATACTTTATAAAACTAAATAACCCTCAATATGTAACAATAATCAATTTGCAAGTAAAAGTCATTTAGATATTTAGCAGTTACTCTAAAATCAGCACGTTTAAGTACATGCTTTCAGTTTCAATAATCAAACAAATAATTGGGAATGTCTGATGATGGCACTCATTCATTTTACGTTCAAAGCATGACATCTCCAATCACACCTTACTTTCAACTGAGGAAATATTCAATATTATGAAGACCTTAGAATTTGTAATTTTACAGTATATCAAAAGAAACACAAGTGTGTGTTGGTGCTTTGTCTTTCTAAGATGATGCTGTGTTCAAATATCCTGTATATTCAAAAGAACCTCCCACACTCATGTCTAATAATGGCAAGTATACCATGAATAATCATAGTATGAGGTCTCTGACTTCATCTCACAGGTATACCAAGTAATCTTTTTGTCATATGTTCATCTAAAACAGGGGTCGGCAACGTTCAGCACGCGGCTCGCCAGGGTAAGCACCCTGGCGGGCCGGGCCAGTTTTATTTACCTGCTGACGCGGCAGGTTCGGCCGATCGCAGCCCGCACTGGCTGCGGTTCGCCGTCCCGGGCCAATGGGGGCAGCAAGAAGCAGCACAGGTGAGCGATGTGCTGGCCGCAGCTTCTCGCCGCCCCCATTGGCCCGGGACGGCGAACCGCGGCCAGTGGGGGCTGCGATCGGCCGAACCTGCCGCATCAGCAGGTAAATAAAACTGGCCCGGCCCGCCAGGGTGCTTATCCTGGTGAGCCACGTGCCGAATGTTGCCAACCCCTGATCTAAAATATGTTCTGCAGTGAGATCTACAATGAATGATTTGTTGCCCTTAGTTATTTGTCTGTCTAGATGGCTTCCATGACCATAATATTTGATCATCTCTATATTTCTTAAATATGAACTTCAGTTTATCAGAGCCTAAACCTTTTAGGCTGTCAGAGTTTTGAGTTCCCTGATCAATGGTACTGGACTATCTAATGCTCTATCTTTGTTTTATAAGTAGACTTGTAATGAAAATGTTCATTTTCTAAAGCTTTTCACTTGGCCAACTCAGCTCTGTGATTTCGCCCTTTTGTAAAACACCTTGGAATGCTTGTTCTAAAACTTGTATAAAAGCTAGTTTTGATTAGGTTTATCTTCTATATCTGTTCTAAAGGCCAGACAGGAAAAAGTCATTATGTAAATAGAAAACCGATTAAAGTGTTAAATCGATTCTTTATTGAGATCATGATTGTCCCTTCCAACTTTGAAGTCTATGAGATCGTAATCTTACATGTCAATATATAACCTAGGAGCAGATACTAGTTTGAACTAGAGTAAGATTGGAGAAAGATCTAGGCTGTAATCATTGTATTTGTGCCATTTTATTGAAAACGCCAAGGGACAGACTAAATTGACTTATATTAAGAAGACAAACACTGATCTAGATTAATGCTATATCAGGATTTCAAATATATGAAAGTTTACAGTGTAAATTGGATAGAGGAAAAAATCTGGGTAGATTTAAGCGGTGCATACAAGAACATGCTTTAAGAGAATACAATACAGTAGGCATCTGAGTATGTATCCATTTATAGAGTGCCTAAAGGTCCTGATCCTGAAATTTACAATGGGCAGGAGACAAGGGGACTCTGTGCATTGTAAATTGCAGGATTGGAGCCTAAGTGTACATGGCATTTTACAGACAAAGACAATCTCACTCCCAGCTTGTTTATAATCTACATGTGACCTTATGCATTCAGAAGTAAAGGGAGGATTGGATTAAAGTGAGGACAAGGAATGTGACAATTTATAATGATGTGATATTTACATTTTACTGTGCATAGAAAAGGAATTTATTTCAGTAGGCTGTGTGCATGAAACAATGGTTGGGTAGAAGGGTTTGTAATATAGGAAACCCCTGGAACTTGGTCTTAATGATAATGTGTGTGACCCTCTTGTCCACTATAATTTACTTAGATTGTAAGCTCTTTGGGGTACAGTGGGGTCCTGGTCCATGACTGGGGCTTGTAGGTGCTACCAGAAGACAAACAATAAATAATAATAATAAATTAGTAGGCACTCACTTGTTTCAGGTGAGCTGCCATTCTTCAGAGAACAGTTGATCCTCGGGTTTCTCATTATCACTGCACCAAATATCGGCCACAGTATTCCCTCCTCTTTGCTGCAGAATTCCAAGATCCCTGGCTGTGTCCCAGTAGGTTGCTTTAAGAGGCATTGGGAATCTTTTTCCTTTTAATTGGACTATTAACATCACTGACATTCTAGGAAATAATGGTTTATTGATTTCTGTGTTAAAATTGTTATTCTTTCCAGGGAGGCACGTGTTACTTACCTACTATGTTGTGAGATAACACAGCACAGTAACTTTGTTATAAATTAGCATGCTACACCACATTTTAAATATTGTAATTAATGAGGAATAAGTGAAGCAATTGAATCTTCCTGTATTTGAATCCTGAGTAACACAACATATTTATATTTCCACAGAGATACCCCATGATAAAGATGCTTGATTCTCCTTACTTGCCCTGATCAGAGGATAAATGGTAGGAATTGTTTGTACTTTACAATCAAAATTAATTTATCGCAAACTTTTATACAGCACTAAGCCAGACAGTATCTGGGGGCACCATACACAACTTAGATTAAGTTAAAAACATTTCCTACATATAAAAATTAACACCTATTGACTTCCTAAACCACCACAACTTTAAAAAGAACAGAGAAAAGGAAGACCTTTTAACAATATGATAAGGAAAATGAGGGATTTATTTAAACACCTGGAGAAAGTCACTTACCTGAATGTAGGTAGGTTCAGGCCTAAATGAATTTCTTGCAGTTCTTAATTCCAGAGGTAAAGACCTACTATCAAAAATTCTGTCCCTCCAGGACCCTTGGGAATCGTTAAAAGAACCTAAAAAGATAGAAATAGTGGTTATTCCGGCCTTAAAGTGAAGAAAGACTGAACTCCTGTCCCCATGTGCCCTCAACAATCCCTCACTTGATCTCATTAGCCCCTCCTCCTCCTCCACCATCCTGTCCTCATTTTCTAGTATGTAAACGCCAATGTGTGTTTTGACAACGTTTGGGGATATATCTTTATAAAATAAACTCAGGAGGACAAATTCTGCTTTCAGTTGAACCTAGATAAATCCATAGCATTCCATAGGGTTGCATAGATGAAAATAAGTACAGAATTTGTCTCTCTCGGTTTCCATTGGGTTTTTTCATCCTTCTCTTTCTTTTTTTTTATTTTAACAGTATATTTTGGTGCATCTTTACCTCTCTAACATGTTTTTTAACTCAGTCATTTTTCTCTGTTTAACATTTTTCTAAATTTCTTTTTGTCCCCCTCAAAGACTTTCTTTATATTTCCTCTATCTTCAAAGTCCTATTTTCCTTTCTGATATTGTCTCTTCCATTTTTATACACTCCTAATTTCTTATTTATGTTCCATATTTTCTCCCTTTCCAATTTGGTGTTTTGCTCCGTTTTATTTTTTCTTCTTTTCCCTTTGTTAAACTTCTCCCTTCTCTATTAAATCTCTTTCTTTCTATTAAAAAGAAGAACAGGAGTACTTGTGGCACCTTAGAGACTAACAAATTTATTAGAGCATAAGCTTTTGTGGACTACAGCCCACTTCTTCTGCATCCGAAGAAGTGGGCTGTAGTCCATGAAAGCTTATGCTCTAATAAATTTGTTAGTCTCTAAGGTGCCACAAGTACTCCTGTTCTTCTTTTTGCGGATACAGACTAACACGGCTGCTACTCTGAAACCTTTCTTTCTATTATCTTCCTTCCCTTTCCTTAGTTGAATTCAGTGGAAACATGTTGTGGCCCACAGTGCACCCAGGAGTATCTTACATAAGGCAAACATAATGGCTGCCAGTACTAACTTTGCTCCAGATAATCAGCCTCCAACCAGATGAGAGATCAGAAAACATTGCCTAAGGGCTAGTCTATACTGGGAACTTACATCAGGATAGCTACATGTCTCAGGGCTGTGAAAAATCCATACCCCTGAGAGATATAGCTCTGCGGACCTAACCCCTCGTGTAGACAGCGTTAGATCAACAAGAAAATTTGCCCATCAACATAGCTACCACCTCTTGGGGAGGTGGATTCCCAATCCCGATGAGAGAACCCTTCAACTGGCATAGGTAGTGTCTGCACTGAAGTGTTACAGCTGAGCGCTGCAGCTGTGCTGCTGTTGTTGTTTATGTGTAGACTTTAGTTTAGACCCATCTGGCAAAGGCTTGGCTGACAATATGAACTTTTCATCACACTGCAAAAGCCATAGCCTCTAACAGACCAGCAGAGGGAGTGAGTTCCACTGTCAGTGATCCTCCATTAAGAATGCCCTGACTCAAACCCAGGAGAACACCAACAGACTGTAATCAATAGCACCTCTACTGACAAAGCAAGGATAATGGTGATGATGATGCATTGGTGTGGGGGAGAGGTGTCAAAGACAACCAGGTCCCAAACTATATAGAGGGAAAGCAATTTCTTGCATTGGTTGGGATTCTTCTCATCTTAGAAAAGAAGTTTAAAGAGACTAAGAACTAAGGATGCAGAAATAATGATTATTTGAGTAAAAGTGTAAGACATTACTGAGGAATTATTTTAAATCATTGGACTGTGATGACATTTATTATTGATGGTTGCTACAAATCAAATATTGCTGAATGATATTAAGCCTTTAATAGGCCAATTTATTTTGTTATTGGAATATATAATTTTTCACGTCTGTTCATTAGAGTGTAGATTGAAATGATTTTTTGTGCAGAAAGATTTATTGGTTAACATTAATTTTATGACTTGTTTTGGAAAAAAAGATTATGAACAAGCAGCAAACACCTCATACAAGCAGATTGACTGGCGCAGTACGCAATTAATTCTGTAGTAATGCCCAGAAAACTAGGCATTCCATAATGATCAATATGTTGTAAACAAGCAACAATATAAAGCCCACGAAAAATGATAGTGTTGAACTTTTGTTCTTAATACTTTTGATGGTCTGCCATGAAGGACATTTCCTGGAAATTAATAGGGTTAATGACCCTCAACTTCTCCATGGGCCATCAACATCTCACAACCAGTCATTAATTCCCAGCATAGAACATACAACTCAGTAGCTGTTGCTTAAGTAACTTTAATCTTTATTAGTTTAAGCTTTGAACTTGTATGTAAAATGTAGGGATCAATGATGAACATGATGGTTCCGCTCTCAGAACGTGTCTATGAGGAAGAAAGAATTGTTGTTAAATAATGAGTGGAAACAAAAAGCGGAGGACATTGGAGTTTGGTGAAGTATTCAACAACTGCTTTCCTTCAGTTTCTACTAAAAACAGGAAAGAGTAGGTAGACAGAGGTGAACTGGTTCAGACAAAATAAATATGGGCCTGAACCTCAGCTTAAGCCTTGAATATGCCTAAAATCTGGCTTGCTTTTTACCAGTCACCAGCTAGGTATCTCTCCTTCCATATATTCAGAAGTTTGTTAAAAAATCTACATGAAAATAGGGAAATCATAAACATGTTCTCTTGCTTCTATAGTTTAGGTACAACATTAGTTTACTTGGTTTCCATGAACTAAGAATAGCAGGTCAAAGTATATCACATTGGAGAGAGGTAAGAAATAGGGTTCAACAAAATCAGTAGTAGGAACAGTACTATTCAGTATTTCCCATTAATGATTCAGAGAATATATTAATTTGTAGATTGCTAAAATTTTGTGATGCACTGCCTCCTACTTTGGAATCAAGCACAAAAGATAGAAGAAAATTATGGAGTGATCTGGAGGTCTCAGAAAGCAAATCTTTTATATCTTGATGAGATTCAGCTTATATATGCAGCACTAAAGTACAGAGTAGAAATAATGAAGAATTGTTTGAATTATTATCTATACACATTATAATTTGAAATATACCAGAAGAGTATACCCAGGTGAAAATGGCAAACAAACAAAAAAATAATGAATTTTTTCATGATACTTTATTGCACTTTTGATTTTTCACCCATGACATTTCAAGTTTTTATAAAACTTGTTTTTAGTAAAATATACAAAAAAGTTGAAAGGCTATTTGTGTGTGAAAGTTTGAACATGGGAGTTTTGAAAAAGTTGGAGGAAAAGATGGAGTTGTCCCAAAATCCTTGTGATAGAGAGGCTAATGAGCAGAGAGGCCTGAGTTCTTTTCCCCATCTTCTCTCTTCTGCCAGTGCTCTAATGTTCCTATATAAGAGCAAAGTACTTTCTCTCACTGGGCCTCAAATTGCCAATGTCAAAGAGATAAATATTTTCTTCTCTTTTACAAACAGGGAAACTGAAGCTAAGAGAAGTTAACTGAAATGCCCAGTGTCACACATGAAGTCACTGTCAGAACCAGGATTTGGACACAGGCCTCTTGTCTTCCATTTTTACAGGTAGCCCACAAGATCACAGTGCGTCCTAAGCAAGTAATTTACAGATACATTTTCAGGACTACCCACTGATTTAGGTGCCTAATTTGAGACACCTAGGGCTAGTTTCACAAAGGAACTTAGGCACTGCAACACTGGGGGAAAGGGGAAGAGATGTGCTCATGATTTTTAGCCTGTGACTCACCCTTTTAGTCCCTCAGTCTCCGGTTGAAGCTGTTCCAATGTGGATAAATACATAGAGAGTCATTGGACTAGACAAAAAGTGAAAGCTCACACAAGAATGAGAAGAACGCTATTGCCAGGTGATTACAGCACTCCCCCAAAATGTAGGAGATCCATGATTCAGTGCCCTTGCTCCAATTATTTATCCACAGTGGAACAACTTTTACAGGAGAGGCTGAAGGACCCCAACATTAGAATATCCCATAACCCAGGGGTTGGGGCACTCACTTAAGAGGTAGTAGATTCCCTGTTCAAATTCTTTCTCCCCTTTCAGATGGAGAGGGGGATTTGAACTGGTGATCTCCCACATCCCAGGTGAGTACCCTAGCCACTGGGCAAAAAGTTATGAGGGGGAGGGGCTGCTGCCTCCTTTAGTGTGAGCTTGCTCTGAGCACACTTACAAGCTTGATTCCACAGATGAGTTAGGCAGGTGAATGCTTATCTTATTCCAAGTTTGTGCCTCTTACTGGGGCTTAGGTATCTGGTCACCTAGAGTGAGGCAGTAGTACATCTGCTCAGAGGTAGAAACATGGGCACTGAGGCCTAGGCAAAAACTTAGGCACCTAGCAAGTCTAGGTGCCTACAGCATTTGGTGGCATCTGAGTGGGGGTTTTGTGAATACCAGTGGTGCCTAATTCTGGGATTTATGCACCTAAAGCCACAGCTGGGCACCTAAGCACTTTTGTGTGTCTAGCCTTTAGAGTCCACTTTAGAGATTTGAGAATTCACAACTTCAGGTTTTTTCAAATGGATGTCAGGTGCTCAGCCATTCTCAAAACTCAGACTCCTAGATGTCTCAATTTGGGCATCCAAAATTAGTAAACTCATTTCAAAACATAGGCCTTAACTTCTGTTTGCCTATGTTTTCTCAACTATAAAATGGGGTAATGACTTTTTCTATGTGAAATATACATGGTTTGATATGACTGTATTGCTACAGGAAGGTAGGTGCGTCTCCATCCTCTTATGCAATGGTTTAGAGTTGAGGAACAGGAGCTGACAGGCTGCTGATTTGTACAACAAGGCACTGGGCACAAGGCATTCTCAACAGATGGCCTTTGAATCCAGAAATAGTTTCCCCACAAACTCCTTGTCTAAAGAAGCCTAACTACAGTGATCTTCAGAGCATGCTGCAACTCTTCTCTATTCATCTATGTACTTTGTCCACATTAATACAGTCCTGTTTGAAAGAGGACTACGTTGACACAAACCAGGTACCTTTTAGCTTGTGCCAGTAGTGTCCACATGGGGCAATTACAGTGGAACACGTAGGTGCGCTTTGCATTTCACACCCCATTGTTTTTACGGTGGCAGTACCTGTAGGTAAAAGTACCTGTCAGGGTGGTTTAAAGGGAAAGGGTATTTTTACCTTGATATTTTGTTTTGATAACTTTCTCCACATATATAAAGATTTCAATTAAATAATTAATTACAACTGATTTGATACACAGAAGAATCCCAAGAAACTACCCTCACTGGTCTCTAGAATTCAGCACATCTAACATAGAGGGCGAAAGATAACAAATGCACCTTAAAAATCAAATGAAAAGTATTATTCAATTATTTATGTGCTTGTCAATCAAAGACTTTTTTTAAATAAGAAATAAAACATTTACAAAGATAAAGGAGTTTGAACTTGCCCCCAACAAAATAGAAAATCAAGATCAAACAGGAATGGTAGCACACAAAGGGAATGCATTTTTATCATTGGAATTATCATCAAAACACTAAAGTTAATGGAGAGATCCATATGACAAGTCAGTGCAATGTGTCTCTGTTCAGCACAAAATGTACAAAATATAAAAATCCAGTACTGGTAGGAAATATAGTTTTTGGATGACCCAGTAGGCCTTTCCAAGTTTAGTTTCTCTGATTTTTTGATACTGCATTCAGAGCAAAACCAGTTCCTGGGGATTAACATAAGAATGGCCACGTTGGGTCAGACCAGTAGTCCATCTAGCCCAGTATCCTGTCTTCCAACAGCAGCCAATGTCAGATGTTTCAGATGGAATCACCAGAACAGGGCAATTATCAAGTGATCCATGCCTTGTCGTCCAGTCCCAGCTTCTGGCAATCAGAGGTTTTGGGACACCCTGCGCATGGGGTTGTGTCCCCGACTATCTTGGCTAATAGCTATTGATGGACTTACCCTCCATGAACCTATCTAATTCTTTTTTGAACCCAGTTATGTTTTTGGCCTTCACAACATCCCTTGGCAATGAATTCCACAGGTTGACTGTGTTTTGTGTGAAGAAGCACTTCTGTTGATTTTTAATCTCTCCTGGTCTGGAAGCTGTTCCCTTCCCCTAATCATGTATGTTGCCCTTTTCTGTACATTTTCCAATTCTAATATCTTTTTAGGTGCCAAATCTGAAGAATTGTCCCAGACTAAGATGTCAGAGGTGGTTTTGGAACAAATTCATAATTTAAATAATAATAAGTCACCAGAACCAGATGGTATTCACCCAAGAGTTTGAAGGAATTCAAATATGAAATTGCAGAGCTGCTAACTGTGGTATGTAACCTATCACTTAAATCTGTACCAGATGACTGGTGGATAGCTAATGTAATGCTGATTTTTTAAAAAAGGCTCCAGACATGATCCTCGCAATTACAGGCTGGTAAGAGTGAGATGTCAGGAGCAAGGCAAGGAATCAGGAAGGTCTGATTGCAGCAGCAAGCCAGGGATCTACCTAGCTGCACAGACAGCCTCCATGTTTCTTCCCTAGGCCTTAAATAGCATGCCTAGGCCAATCAGGGAATGCGCTGGCTCCACTAGTCAGGACCTGTGTGGGTGGGACATCCAGTGGTGCTTAAATCTGTAGGGCTCTATAGGCTGCTATTTGTTGCTTCACCAAGATGGTCAGGTGGACCTGGCAGCTGCCCTGGAACCTATAGACAGGGACGGCTCCAGGCACCAGCACACCAAGCGCGTGCCTGGGGCAGCAAGCTGCAGGGGGTGGTGTGCCGGTCACTGTGAGGGTGGCAGTCAGGCTGTCTTCAGCGGCATGCCTGGAGGAGATCCGCCAGTCCCGCAATTCAGCAGCAGGTACGCCGAAGGCGTGGGACCGGAGGACCTCCGCAGGCATGCCACCGAAAGCCACCTAACTGCCGTGCTTGGGGCGGCAAAATACATAGAGCCACCCCTGCCTGTAGACATAGATTCCAGACCCATAGAGCCTCACAGTTAGATGTGGCATCATGGTGCCTAAATTTTAGACATCTAGAAAAAAGAATCACAGGAATGACACTGCAGTTCACAAAGCTTCAGTTAGGCACTTGGGTTTCTATATAAGGAATGGGGAGAGATAGGCACCTTAGATTGTGATCCACAAAGCCAGCATGCTAGGTGAGGAGACTGCTAAGTCAGCCCATGGGAGATGCTGACCTAAAGGGGGGTGTGCCCAGCCCCTCCAGACATAAGCACCTAAGTCTGGCTGCAGGGAGGTGCTTATCTCTGCTTGTGATCCATAAGCCAGGGAAAGATAGGTAGCCAAATGCCCTAGTTGCATGCAAGGCTCAAAAGGATGACCTCCTTTATAATCTTTAGCCTAGCGGATAGGGTATTGTGACAGAGAGGCCCATTAGTGCCAACAGGCAGCGTTCACTGTTCTTTACAAGCAACTCCTGCCTTAAACCTATCAAACTCACTACATTCAATATCCCCACTTTCAAGGTATTTATCCATGAAGGGTAGTATGTGAGATCTCTACTGTAACTTATCAATACTCAATCACTGTGATTTGGGTGTAGGAGTAATATTTAAGGAATAATGTAACTATATTAACAATTATGCGGTGTGGTCTTAGAGTAAAAGTCAGGCACCAGGAATCATGTCTCAGCGATGGCCCATTCAAATGGGAGTGAATGGTCACCTCTCCCTGGCCAGCTGGTGATGTAATGAAGGTGGCCAATCTAGAAGTCAGTCAGTCAATGGAAGACCATCAAAGACAACCACAGATGATCAAAACCACATGGCAGTAAAAAGGAGCATTACAACAGACAAGGGATCACTCTGTCTGCGAATAAAGACAAAAGCCTTGACTCAGTACATCACAGGCTGGAGAAAGCTGCTCAGTGAATGGATGCAGAGGGTCTGTCTAGGCGAGTGAGGCTGATTTTCATGAAAGATTGGATCCTGGTTCCTCTGAAGCCAGCCAAGCTCTTCAAGAGACTGAACTTTGTGTGTGTGGGGGGGGAGAAACCTAGTTTATTAGAAAGGAAAACTAACTATTAATTAGCGTAAGCCCTCGTTTATGTTTTATAATTTTGTTTTTTTTGTAGACATTTGTTTCCATTCACTCTAATTTCTAGTGAATTTCTATTCTTTCTTAATTAAACCACCTTTTGGTTTATTATAAGTGTTGTGCATTGTACAGGAGCAGTGATTTAAAGTAAAACTGGGGTACACTGCTCCTTTGGGGCAGAGGAGCTGGGATTTCTGAGACTAGCTGGTGTCAGGGTCCGGATATCACCGGGGAATGCTTCAAAGGCAATCTCGGACTGGGGTGCACCTATTGTTCACCTGCAAGGTAAAGACAGTTAATAACTTTGTGACGCTCTATACTTCAAAGCAGCATCCTAGAACACCCACATTCACCACTGTCATATAATCATATGTTTTGTACAAACTATGCCTTGTGAGGTATCATTTTAAAAGTCTTGATCAGTTGAACATTAATATCCTATTGGATTGTATATGTTATCGTCCTACATGGAGTTATGCAGTTTTGCTGTGTGTATGTGTTATTGAAATATGTTGTGAAGTTGGGAACACCCACAACCAGCCTTTCAGGTACAACAACAGCCCAGCCAGATATGCTGATGGCCCGTTAAAGGGAATCCACTCTCCCACTGGCCATTCCAGAAGACTTCTCAGAGAGAGCACATAGACAATGAAGAGTGCTTGACCAAGACTAGTCCCTAAGGCTATGTCTACATTGCACTTTTGTCATTAAAACCTTTGTCACTCAGGGGTGTGAAAAAACACACCCCAGAATGACAAAAAAGTTTTGATGAAAAGCGCCGGTATGGGCACCGCTTCATTGGCAGGAGACTCTCCCGCTGCCAAAGCTACCACCTCTCATTGGGGGTGGTTTTATTTTGTTTCAGGAGAGCTCTCTTCTGGTGACAAAGAGCGGCTACACTGCGTATCTTACAATGTTGCGGCTGTGCCGTTGTAAGGTGCGAAGTGTAGCCTAAGATGGAACACCAAAGTGGGAAGCTATAAAGAAATCTGTTAACCTTCCTTAAAACAAAGGGGAGATTCAGCGATTGCTTTTAACAGACCCTTAGCCCAATTGATTAGATTAAAATAAAGGCATTTTTTCTTACCTTTCATATGAAGTATTGAATAATTCTTGTGTTAACCTAATAAATTGATGTCATTATTCATTGTAGTAACTGGCCAGCCAGATACATTGAACCATTGATCTATTGATTTAATTTCAATTACAACCCTAATTTGCATTGCTTTATATTGGATTAGAGAAATTAGAAGTAAATTGGTTCATGACATATTAGCTTAGCGTCATATCCTTTTAATAAATCCATAAAAGCACATTAGACTGGTTTCCCTCTGAAAACATCAACATGGGAAAATGTATTTAGCGCTAAAGGTAAATACATTGAGTAGCTCCTGCACCAGCATTTTGATAAAAATCCTCTCACCACTGCACTGTTCCACAAGCTAATACAGGGTTTCTCAAGCTTCACCATAGCAAGTCTCTGCTAAGCAAGAGTACTTCCTCCTTTGTCATTGTAAAATTTATAAAACTATCTTTATTGAAATTTCATAAGATAAAAGAACAAACCTTATACACATCCTGGTGCTGCTGGTTGAGTTTTTGGGGACTACTGAGTACTTAGTCTGATAATGCGACTGGCACACCAAGTACTTTCTATTTCATAGTTTTTCTCCTTTGATCCCCTTGTATGACTCCACTGTTGCCACATTTACATTCTCACGTCCCTCTCCCTGCTTGGTTGTTAATCATCTCAGTATCTCTATTACCTCCCCTAGGAGAGGGAATTTATTGGTTTTTACTGGCTATATCTGTTTCTATGTGTAAAGAATATATGGCTTTGGTCAGTCAGTAATCGCCTATCAAGTGTCTCTCCCTATGGCTGATGTGTTCGTTTCGCTGTTGAAATAAACAAACAAAAGCTTTCCCTGATTTGTAAGCATCCAAGGCTATCCAGGAGTCTCAGACTTTTTTTAAAGTAACCAACAGAAATACAATATTAAACACCAATAATGAAGAATGCACTTGTTTCCCTCTGGGATTTTGTTAAAATATTTTGTTAGTCTTTAAAAGATTTTTATTTTTTCTTCCTCTGAACTACTGTTCAGCAGGCCAGCTCCACCTTCCACTCCTCACTACCAACCCCAGGCTTAACATGGCTCTCACCACATCCCATGACTGTTTATTCAGATGGTGGCCAGTCCCTGTATGAACAAGGAAGTACATGAGTGAACACTGGGCGATCAAAAGAACTCCCTTCCCAGTCTTAGGAACCTACTCAAAGACCAAGCACACCCAAAACAGGCTCTGCTCTCTTCCAGCAACTGCACAAGCACCTAGATGCATGAAGTAGGTTAGTGCATGAAGAAAAGGTCTGTGCTCTGCAGGACTTTCAAAATCTAGCAGCACTTAAATGTGTCTTAATCAGACATTACCTGGCTTTAAGTCTTCTTTAAGAGAAATGGACTTTTAAGGTCTGCAGAATGTTGCTCATTTGAGAAGGAAAATAAAAACTCCTCCTACTCACCTTCTGTATGGTCCTGATTTTGATGCTCAATTGATGCCATGTTAGGTAGGAACTGCAGCCTAGTCCCAACCCATGGTAATAAACTCCTCCTCCCCAGGAAGTAAAAGCAGCTTTGATTGCACCCAATTTGGCAGAAAAGAGTTTGTTTCTGCCAAGTGTTATTTTTCACTTGTGCCTCTCTAATCTGTTGGTTGGCTGGCTGATGGGAGAAGTGGGAGAGAAATGGACGGAAAAAAGGAGGAATGGCAACTATAATTAGTTTCATATCTGCCAATCCATCCCAAAGGGGCTTAAGCTGTTGGCTGTTAACTCAACACTTAATGTATTGGAAGGCCTGTAGTAGCTTTTAACCCTTTCCATAGAGATGTAAAGTTTTCACTGTGATGGACAAGGTATGAACATCTGAATAGATGGATAATAATAGATGGATATTATTTTCATAATATTGCAACTTTTAGTCCAGTACTATCTATGCATTAAGGATAAGAACATAGAGTCATATTTTCCAAACCAGCAGTAACTGATTTGGATTCAGGGCATCAAACCCAGCTCCTCTCTATATACATTCAAATAAAGATCTGCTGTGATTATTGGCAGAAGGCTGATCAATAAAAGCAACTCTGGTAATAAATCCTATTAAAAGAACACGGATTGTATCATGAACCAACCATCAGTTACTGGATTTATAAGCTACATTGTCACTTACTTGACAACTAGCAGTCAGTTTACCTACCCTGTTAGTTCAGACTGAAAAGGATTTTTCTTACTGTACAGCAATACTGTGAGTTTGTGCTGACAATTACCAGCTCTATTCATTTGTAGTTGTGTATCTGAAACTCTCCATTGTATTTCTCAGTGGTTTAGAGTTTGGTCCTGGTGTATGATACCCCCCAAATAGCTGAGAGAACACTGAAGAGCCATTACAAAAGCATTGTGATCTGTGAGGACATTTCCCCAAAGCATGGGTGAAATTCACCATTGAGCAGAGGGCCAGCACATCTCCTCTGCACCCAGGAGCGGCACCAGGGTTTTTGCCACCCTAGGTGGCAGCGCCTCTTTTCTGAGCATTCGGCGGTGGGGGTCCTTCCGCTCTGTGTCTTCGGGGCACTTCACTCGCTCTGGGACCCGCCGCCGAATTTCCGCTGAAGACCCAGAGCGGAAGGACCCCCCGCCGCGCCGAATTTCTGCCAACCATGGCAAAATGCCACCCCCCAAATCCTGCCACCCTAGGTGACCACCTAGGGTCACCTAGTGGAAGCGCCGGCCCTGTCTGCACCACTTACATCCAGTTTAAGCCCTACTTTGAGGAATGGAGAATCAGGGGCAGAGATGGAAGGGAAGAACTGGGGGAGCAGGTGCACAGAAACCTTTACTGTCTTGCTTGGGGTTTTCTGATTGAATTTCAATTTCTATCCCTTCTTTGTGCACCTGAGGGGCTACAGGGAGCACATGGAAGAGTTCCTGTTCTTTGCCTCAGTGGCAGAAATCTGAGTTAGCACCTCAAAAGTTTGCATTTCCTCATCTTCTACCCTTCCTCATACTGCTGCCTACAATCTGTGTGCTGCAGGGCCAGGAGTCCCCAGCAGCAGCTAAGTGAGCTGCATCCTATAGTATATCAGCTGCACTACAGTGTCTTTACTGCATATTCCTCCTCCCATTGCCTGCTTGCAGGCATCTGTCATGGAGCTTCACCCTCTAGTCCCCTCTTCCTGGAGTTTCATCTCTCTGTGCAGCTTTTCCCAGTCTGTTGCTAAGGAGCTTCCCCTTGGCATCTCTTAGCCTCTCTGGCAGCTGCCTGAAACCCCTTCACTATTGCTGTCCTCTCTCTTCAGGACCAGCCCCAAGGTATAACATCCCTACCACAGCTGTCCTCTCTCGGTTCTCTCCCATTGGGCCTGAAGTTCTTTCTTTATAAGAACCACCCAGTCTGGTTCTCCCCAGCTGGATCTAAGCCTTAATTAGAAATCTCCCCTCCACCTGTCATAGAATGGGCTAACTGGTCCCTCAGACTCCACGTTAACCATTTATTTGCCATTGTGGGGCTTATGTCCTATCACAGCCCCATTCAATTAGAGGACACACACGTTTCACATTTAAACAGTATTTCACAAGTAGAAGTTAGAAACTTAAGGCCTGATTTTCAGAAAGGCTGAGCATCCAGAACTTTACTTTAAGTCAATAAATGCTGCTGGGGCTCAGCACCTCTGCAAAAAAAAGTTTAAGTACAGTACTGGAGAAAATGTTAAAGATACCAAAAATGCAGAAGAAGATCATAAATCTGTAAAAGCTTGGAATTTCCATGACACAGTCTAACCATCTTTCTGATAATACTGTTCCCATTGATTGTGAGCCAATGTGGAAGACCAAGCTGAAGGGGTCTTTTTGGGTACGTTCACTGTTTTTGTTCTACGGGGGCAATATTTTGTTCATTTAAATCCTAAATAATGCTGACGATTTCCATTGGGAAGCTCATTTGTTCCAGTTTACCTTTTATGAGAACTCTCATGTACAGGTGAAACCAGAAGATACTCTAGAAAAAGGAAATTGGGCATGCAAAAATAATCTGTCCATCTGGCCAAGTGGCTCATCTTCTTAAGATGTTTTCCATTTTTATGCTTCTTCAGCAGCAGTGTACAAAAATACTTGCACTGTTGGAAAAATAGGCAGACTAAAGGGGGAAAAAAATCTCCATTGTAGTCCATGGGAGTTTCTCATTGCTGTTGATCGTTGCTGTATATCTTGTCAATTTCCAATAAGAAGTTAACACAGTATTTTATAGACAACTTGAGTTTGAAATCAGATCCGAACTTCCCTACAGTCTGGGGTTGTTCAGGTTTGGGGTTTTATTTCAGTACCTTCTTTACAAATATCTGACTTAAAATATTCTGAGGTGTTTGTCAATCTGGTAAAGACTGTGTTTGACCCTCGAATTACTGTAAATGGGAACACTAAAACAGTTACACCATCACTGTTTATCACTTTAATATTTTTTTTTTTGAGGGCAGAGGTGCTGATGTGGTGCTATCAAATGAGCCATCATTAATTCATTACCTTATAGTCTTTCTGCTCTGCTGGAGAAATACAGCCAACAAGTCCATTTCCCTCCCACTGTGATGACTACTGAGAGCAGCTTTTGCCCTGCTGACTTTCAACAACGAAGAGCAAGATTTTTACTTCGCTCTCTCTGAAGAGGGACAGTGAAGCCTGAGAATTCTCTGCCATATTACTTGAGTACTAATAGAGAGGCAGCCATAACTATTCCTCCATTCCAGGGCTATTATTTATTATGTAAATAATGTGAGATGACCCAAGAGGGCCATTGTTTTGCCAACCCCCCTGATGTTGTGCACTCTACATGATCAACCAATGTATTAAATACAATGATGTAATCAGAAGACAATGATTAACTCTCAGAGACATTATTCTGCTTGATTAAATACAAAAGGTGTCAGGGAAGCACTTTAACACAAGGAAGGCAAGTTAAAGCTATTAAATTGTTAATCACATTAGTCTAAGTTAAATATATTCCAAATATGTCTTAAATGAGCAGTCAAGTGTTTTTCAACCACATCATCCCCCCAGCAGGGCTCCCATCACTAGTACAAGGGGAACTCCCTCTTTAAATCCAATCCAATCCCTCTATTTATGCTTCAAGCCCTAGATGGCACATGCAGCAGTGATGGAGGAACATTTGGGTGTCCTATTCTAAATCTAAAACTGGTAAGGCTTTCCTATAGACCACATTAACATCTGCCTACATCACTGGAAAATATATTGCAGTTGTATTCTTCTTGGCACGTGCTGCTACCAGCTGCAGGTCCTCTTGAGGCTGTGAAAAATCAATGGAACTGGGTTGAAGCAAGAACCTTCAGACATGGATGGAACAAGATTTTCTTTAATTGCCAAGTTAGTCTATGTTCTGGGAACCAGAGAGAAAAAGAGCAATATGATGAACCTGCAGGCTAGAGAAGCTAAAGATTTATCCCACATTTTAACAGGTTTCAGAGTAGCAGCCGTGTTAGTCTGTATCCACAAAAAGAACAGGAGTACTTGTGGCACCTTAGAGACTAACAAATTTATTAGAGCATAAGCTTTCGCATCCGAAGAAGTGGGCTGTAGTCCACGAAAGCTTATGATCTAATAAATTTGTTAGTCTCTAACGTGCCACAAGTACTCCTGTTCTTCCCACATTTTAAAGATCTAAAGGTGTTTCTCTCCTCTCCTAAGTATTAAGAAGTGTTGATTGTTCAAATTTATGTAATTTCAAATCTTCTCATCAAAGGCTTCAAAAACACATTTTGAATTTCCTTCCTTGCCGTCAAGCTAAGAGTTGTTAACACCAAGTAAAAGTAAATCCTAAACAGAAATATAATAGAGTGTCCTCCCACAGAGGGATTCTATCTGCCTTTGTGTTACTCATCCTTTCTGAATCTGAGTATGCTTTGTTCAGGTCCCTTGTACACAAGTAAAGCTACATCAAGAAAGGCTATTCAGAAAAGATATTAAAAAGAGATTCACACTGCAACAATTTGTGAATTTTCTAGAGGCGAATGCTGCACAAATACCAGAAGACTACTGACTGTAAATAGTGTGCAATGTAGTCAGTAAACTATAATGCAAACTTCAGAAAAAGAGGGAAATATATTGCCTCTGGATGGGAACTGAATGAGCATTTAAGGCCAGCTGCCTTCTGACTCACAACTCCTATGCATTTCAGAGGTTTCCCTGAGTATGGGCTGCAGAAGGAAGCCCTTTGAGTAATGGAAGAGACCACTTATAGCTGGCATATAGGGGTAATTTCCACAGCTTCTCCCCTGCATATAAAGTATATTATGTAGCTCAGACAGATAGGAAGTATATTGACTCATCACAACTACAAAGTAGACATGCCAAACCCACGAAAACACACACACAAATTGGGCTTGTTTTGGCTTAATAGGCTTGTGAGTTGCTCCTTGGCTAGTTTGTGGCTTGTAGCCTGTTGCTTTTTTTTTTTTTTTTTTTTTTTTTTTTT